>NW_028186149.1:14743301-14745000 GCF_003343005.1 Rhea americana
CCCCGCAGACGCGGCTGCGGCCGCCCCGGCAGCCCGGCGAGGAGCGGTGCCCGGCCCGACGGCTGGCAGCGGCTGGCGACGGCGGGGGGATCGCGGGCAGGGGTGCTCGTTTGCACCGCGCTCAGGCCGCCGCAGCTCGGCCGCCAAGTCCGCGGGTGCCTGCGCGCCCCGAAACGAGCGATCAGTTCCCCGGCCCCCGAAAGGGCTGCACAGAGACCTGCGGTAAAAAGCAACGAACTAAATCGAAATCCGAGTTACTCCGCGCCTGCTGCTGCTGGGGGGACTGGTTCTCTCATCCAGCGTGAACCGCGATAACGTGAAAACGAACTCAACGGAATCTGTCCCGCCGGCCGCAGCTGCCGGCGCGGCGCGGCACCGCGCAGCTGCCGGCGCCGAAAGCCGCGGCGGGCAGAGGCGAGGTGGGAAACCTCCCGGGGGGGGCGACGAGCCCGCGGGGAGCGGCCGGGAGACCCGGCGCTGCCCCGGCCTAGTGCTGGAAGGCAGCGGTTAAGCCTCGATATTATTTGACACTTTGCAAAAAGCCTATTTAAACTGCGTTTATTTGGTTCTTTTGGAGGTTTTATTTTTTTTTCTTTTCTCCTCGAGTGGCCTCACATTTGCGGAAGAGGAGAGCAGGGAAGGGGCCGATCGCGCCTGCCCCGGCCCGAACTGGGGCTGCGTGCGGCGGCGACCAAGCCGTCCCGCTGGGCTCCCGCCGCGCTGCGCCGCAGGAGCCGGACCGGTCGGCGCGTCGCCCCGACTGCGCCCTGGCTAGGCCAGACCCGCTCCGCGCCGCCGGGGAGGCACCGCCCCTGGGCACGGCGCCGCGCGGGCGGGTGGGAGCGCTGCCGCCCGGGCCCACCTGCGCCTCAGTTCATCCTTGAGCGGGGGGGAGGAGGAGGAGGGGGCGGCAATCAAAGCGGCTCGATAACGCTTCGCCCTCCCCGACAGTAACGGCACCAGCAACCGTTGGGAGGTTGCAGACGCCGTTTCTGCCGCGTGTTTTCGTCTCAGCGCGGCGCTTTTCCCTCCAAAAGCCAGATCGCGGAGGCGCCGCCACCTCCCCCCGCTCTCCCGGCGGGGCTCGCCGCCCAAGGCTGGAGCCAGGAGCCGTGGGAAGGCGCGCTCCTCACGCCACCTGGCCGCCCGCACTGTGCCAGGGCCGCGGGGCCCGGCGGCGCGGGGCGCCCCTCCGCCTCGGGCACCTGCCCCGCCCCTCCCCCCGCGGACCGTTGGCCCCAGGGCAGCGCGCGCGCGCGGCTGCTGCCAGTGCTTCGCGCCACGCGGGGCCTGCGCCCGCCAACGGCCGCTGCTGAAGGGACGCGAGGACGGCGACCGCCAACGGCCGCTGCTGAGGGGGCGCGAAGACGGCGCCCGCTAATGGCCGCCGCTGAGGGGGGCGACGCCGGCGCCTCCCGGAGCGGGGCCGAGCGGCGCTCGCCTGTCCTAACGGGACCGGCCGTCGCGATGGAGAGCCCCGAAGGGCTGGAGAAGATCTGAGGAGAGGGGGCGCTGCCAGCCCACCCCGCCCGCCGACATGCCCAAGCGAGGCGAGAAAAGCAAGAGCGCTTACCCATTTGCAGGGGTGAAGGAAGCTGGGCTGCAGACGGGGTTTGCGCCACAGTCTGCTAGTTTGGGTGACTTTAAATTTAGCCTTTAAGGAGCAATGGTGCTTGAGTTGGCTTTTTTTTTTTTTTTT
>NW_028186149.1:14745210-14747613 GCF_003343005.1 Rhea americana
CACGAATCAACACTGTTCCCCCTTCTCTCTCTCTCTCTCTCATTTTTCCTTAAATGAAAATGTCTTCCCGTATTCCACCTCAGAGGGCTCGCTGAAGTGACATCAAAGTGTCATTCTGGAATAGGGCGTTTCATTTCTCTGGGGGTTCTGCTCTAGAAATTACACACATCTATCTGAACTATTCTTGGATCCCCTTCAACTTCCGCAACGAGAACAAGTCACAGATTCAAAACACAGATTGACTCAACACAGACAGAGACAGAGGGCAGGGGATGGAGGAGCAGGCGCCAGCCCTGGCAAGCCACCTCCGAGGAGCATCCCTGTGCCCGCTCTGCCCTAGGAATGGGGGAAGAGACCTCCCGCGGCGATCTAGACGTGCACGGTGTTACAATCGGGGTTAAGGCAGGGCCCTGGGCAGACCTCCCCCAGCCTGGAAATAACTTGTTGTGGAAAACTCTTTCGGGATAAATACGCCCAACAGCGCTGAAAATACCTTAAGACCCAAACCTAGAGGTTTGCTCATTTCCCTTCGGATTTAGGTAATGGTTAAATATGGAAGGGGTAGGCGAGATTCTCCCTCCCCCCCCCCCCCTCCCCCCCAGCCGGGCACGGAGGCTATTGCAGCTTGCGTGATTCAAACGCGAAGGCAAAAGGGGAGCAGAGCCAGGCGAGAGGGAAGCGGTCGCTTCCCGCAGCCCTTCCCCGCCTGAGCTCCGGGGTCCGTTGGCCCGGCCCGGGCGGACCGGAGTGAAAGGCGGCAGCGGCAGCGCGGGGGGCGCCCGCACCGCAGCTCTCTGCCCGGGCAGCGCCAGAACCCGCTGCCCTGGCGCCGGGCGGCACCAAAACSCGCACTGCTCGCAGCTGGAGTCCCTCCCTCCCGCTCTGCGGGGCCGGGAGAGGCGAGGAAGGAAGCGTGTTCATTTTTTGCAAACAGAAAAAGGGTAGTCTTGCTTTATTCCTCTTCCCCCCCCTCCCCCCGCACACACACGCCGTGTTTTCCAGATTCCTGATGCAGCCAGGAAATCTGGCTCAGGTCTTCGGTTCTGGGAGTTTGGGCTGGGTATTTCTGGGCTTCGATATTATCGATATCTCGGACCTCCAGCAATTAACTTTCGATTACRGCAGTGTGCTACTTAACCAGGCTGCTTAAAGTATGCTCCCGAAGTATGGCTTTGCAGTGATCGAAGCGAGGTTCAACACCATTTCCCACCCCGAAACGACAGAGACATTCAGAAAGCGGCTGAAATTGGTCAAGGCAGGAGATGGGCTCAGCTTGCAGCCCTCCTCACGCCCCGGAGCACGCTGGCTTGCAGGAGCAGGTGCTTTTCTGCAATTCCCCAGAAGTATTCACAGACCAATTAGTCACTTCGTGAGCCTGTGTGGGACATGCCGTTTACCTGACTTCCCAAAATCTAACGAAGCAAGCAAATAACACCACGAAAAAAACCTCCAACCTTATAAATGGTGCTTTAGTAGTGACAAGAGGAAGTTGAAGCAACGACTGAYACATCACCTTTAACACCTTCATTAGTGCCGGAAAGTTCCTGGTGCTGGGCACAGCAGTTTTACTTACGGCCTCTGTATACCGCGCTCTCCTCGCTGTGCTTTTGATTACTGCGAAAATCATTCACRCTGTCATTTTTCAAAATAAATGCTGGAATCAGTAGAAATAACCAGATCAGAAGAACTCGGTGTAATTCCATGCAAGCGTTTGCGTTGACTCACTGTTTGTGACTTCTAGCAAACCAGCGTGTCACGGTTACCTATGCAGTGAGCTAATAGCCTTTCGATTACCTTTTCGACCAGCACTTCGGCAGTCTATAATGAAAGCAACAGGAAACATTACTATGAATTCGTATCGTCGCTGATAAGCAATTATGACCTGGATACAAGAAAACACATATCCGTGCTTATACATCTTTGAACAAAAGTCAGTGCACRTACTTTTGCGCCTTTTAAGCCAACTTTTCTGTGCGGAAAATGCTTAGAGCCTTTCCAGGACCCGCACGCGCTGCCCGCGCCGGAAAGCGCAGCCGACGGCGGCCCCGCGTGCGGCTTTATCACGGAGAAGCACAACCCACGCGGAGACGGCACTGTTGTTTCCTAAACGGTTTTAAAACTTTCGGCGAAAATAAGGAAATCAAAGGAGTGAATCAAATGGATACTTAATTCAGCACAGCGATCTTCGATGTTAAGGGTGGAGGTTTCACGGACACTAAGAGAAGACACCAGGTTTCTTCGTGCGCCAGCTTCCTCCAACGAGAGGAGAGCGGGTATGAAAATGGCTGTTACGCGACTTACGAAGCCAGCTGGTGCCTAGCACCCCACCCCCCTCCAGCCTTTCGGGGTGACTGCCGCTCGGCTTCACACCGCCGGCCACGGGCAAAGCCAGTCCCGGGCGCC
>NW_028186149.1:14747806-14835623 GCF_003343005.1 Rhea americana
GCCCGCGGCGGCGGGAAGGGGCCGCTCCTCCCCCCGCGGCGGGCGGGCAGGTGACGCCCCCTCACAGTTGCGCCTCTCGCACCTCCTCTCCCCAGTTCCTGGCTCCCCGTTTTCGCCCGGTCCGGGAAGCCGGCAAAGGCGCCCGGTGGTTGCCACGTACCCGAGRGCTCCCCTGAGGAGCTGCCGCCCGCGAGGCAGAGCCTGAGCCGGCAGCGGCCTCTGTGCCTCTCGGCCGTGCTGCCTCCTCTCCCGCTCCCTCTCAGCTTTGCCGGCCCAGGCTCATGCTGCAATGCATGAACTTTTTGGATCTAGTGGACTTCTGCCCCTTTCTGTCTGGAAATCGCCCCTCATGCATTTCATCTTGTAGCTCGGAAATACCACTGAGTTGCTATCTCTACTGAACAAGGGACAGAAGGTGTTKCAGCTGCTGCAATCCATGCACAGGGGCTGAAGGCAGCCCCTGGCATCCACTGTCCTGGGCTTCTTTCCCTCCATTATCCCAGGTAGGAGCTTGTTTGGAGTGGAAACATGGCAGAGTGGGCACACTGAACAGGGATGAAGAGACAGTCTTTATTCTTGGTTATTGGTATTCTTGTGTGACCTATGTGCAGCAGTTTAGTAATCTTTAAGGTGGTCTTGTGTATGCAGCAGTCATTATTTGTCACAGTAAGAAAAGTATGAGAATACTATTATAAAACCCAAATGGGTAAAAGCCAAGCAGCAACACCTGTGAGTTTGCAGAAAGTGGAATTCATGCAAAGTTTAAGTAAGGGACTTCAATAGAGCTGCTTTAATGCTCCTCCCAAATAACCTGTAATATTCCAAGTTAAACATCAAAATTTGCTAAGATACATCTGAATACAATGGTAAGTACATTATTATTAACCCATAGTGACAAAAGATGGAGGGATAAATAAAAGGATGGGTTTAATCTAGTGTGGGATCATGTGTGGGAGCAGTCATATGCTTAAGACTGAAGAGCTACTCAATGCAATTCACTGCACTGTATTTACAGGAGCTGTCTGACATCACTATTAGAGCTAAGAAGACCTCAGATAAGGTAACAAAAGTGATGGGATACAGATAGGAACTTTGTGGTCAAACATGATGAAACACTTTGTGATGGAAGGACTGAGGACCAGGATTTGACAGGTTAGTTGCTTGGTCTGTAAAAGAAGAGACACATTTTTTCATGGCTAGAAATCAGGATTGGGAGCAAATAGCAAAGAGATTGAACTCTTAAGCATGGACATTTAGGTGTGATAGAACCTGAAATCGCAGCTATCCAGAACACTTTAATTGCAAGAAACTGCTAGAACTCGCACTGTGCATACATTGGGAAGAATGTCTTTAATTTCCTTACACCTTTTTAAAATATTTAATTATTCTAAAAATTCCTGTTTATTGCTTCTGTTATTTTCTTAGCACCCTTTTCGCCACCATTTTATGGCATAAGAACGTGCTGTAAATATGTGAGACTTTAATTAGCAATTTTGATAGATACTTTTTTGAACTCTGGGGAAACCCAAATAACGTCATCTGCTACTCTCACAGCACGTTAGAAAAAATGATGACTACTGTGAGCACAAACCGGAGAGACAAAGTTAGCTGGTGTTGAAGGCTAGGGTAAAAAGGGGGATGCCAGCTTGGAATGGCAAGGAGTAGTCCCAGAACATTCCTGTATTTGGAATAGAAGAAAGTTGCTTCAGTGAGTTTCAGAATTTAGACTGTTCAAAAYGGTCTCAGGGATTTTAGTTCTCAAGGTGGGAGTCTGATGTGAACATTCTAAGTAAGGCACATTTATAGAGTACCCAGCCACAATAAAACCCTGGTTTTGACAGGAGACACAGGTATTATAACGTAAAATTACATGGTTAGCATGAATGGAAATTTTAAAATAATGATTCTTGTGAGATCTTAAATAACTTTTCAGTTTCTTTACAGTCTAGCAGTCACCCTTTCTGTTAATTCAGAAGGAGAGATTGCTTTTGAATTAATTTTTACTATTGTCACTAAACACCAGAAATTTCAGTCATTTATGCAAGTTAAGTGTCCAGTTCTAAGACTACCTTATAGCTTTTGCTTTTGTATTTTATAATTGTGAAATGAGTCAACTAATCAGTATTAATTCCTTGAAAGGAGTGATGTTAAGCTGTTGTATCTTGGAGCTAGTACTTACATCAATCAGTGTCCATGTGTGTAGGCATGCATGCGTTAGCATGTTTTCTTTGTTCCAAGAAGCTAGAGGATGCTATATAGAGGGTATCTTGCAAGTCAATTTACAGATACTGTGTGCTTTTCATTCTATCATTCATTGTTTCGTGCTAAAGGCTACTGGATACATTTATTTGACTTTTACTGTCTTGATTCAGTTTGTAAAAAATGCTCAGAGAACTACATAAATTATATTCTTTTAATTATTCTGATAACAGTATTTCACTGAATGAACTAGAACTTCAGTAAACTAAGTCCAGAAATCCATTAGCAGGTGCACGGCTTTCCTTTTCCATCAGTGCACAGAATTACAGAGGAATCAATAGTTAGTCCATAATTAAAATTAGTACTGTGATTTCCACTTAGGTAGGACTGAAGACTATTTTATAGGTTGACTTTTGAATTTAGTCTCAGAGACTAGCCTAATGACTCTCCTAGGGGATTYGCATTATCCTCAACCTTCCACACATACTGACAAGCAACCAAAACCACTAACATTTTTAGCAATCTCTGCAGTTAAACATTTTAGCAGCACCTCTATTCTGAAATGTGAATATTTTTATGCAGATGTATCTTTAGGTCATTCTAACTTAAAACGTAAATTTTACATGAGCAACACATTTAGATCAAAGTCACTATCCCATTCTCTGATATAAAATAGTTGTTTAATTAAACATGCAATTTCTTCTTTGCCACTGTTCCACAAAATGGGCACAAGTACTGAATGAGTACAATTTTACATGATTTACAAAGTGGTTTTGTTAAATTTATGCAAACTCCTGTGTGGATGCTTCTCACTTATGTTTGATCTGTTTTATGGGAATATATTTCAGTTAAAATAATATAGGCATTCACACATACAGTTGAAAATTTTAGCTGAAAGTGGTACTTCGGTTAATGCGTATGTAGGTGAGGCCTGTATTTTGCCAAAGAATGAGCAAACAGCCAATAGATGTTTCTAGCTCTCACAGCTGTACTCCTTCCTGCAACTAATCATTTTTCTCAATTTTTCACAAATGTTATAAGCTTCTTTTAAGTAAAGTTTTATTGAGGTACAATAAACAGAATAAGAGAGACTCACAACTATAGCAGCATTAATAAAATCAAAAGTCCTACATTAAAAAGGTCTAATCCACAAATTTCATTAGTTCCTCTTAGCCTGGGGGAATAAAAAATTTAAGTATTGAGGTTTTTCTTACCTCCTGATGGAGAGTTTGAGTAGTTACCTTTCCACTTCCAGTGAAAAGATTTAATTATCTGATTGAGGAACCAGGAACATTTTCACCACCAAACCTGGTGTATGGCAGGACATTCCCCTTACCTGCTTACTCTTTACCTAACTGCCTTCTCAGCTGCAACATCTGCAATTTAAGCAGCCTACCTTTTGTGTTTACATGCTTTTATTAACCTCCACTTTTAACTTTGACATATATCTTTTGAATCCTGCACATAGCAAGAAAGCAAGTTTAACAATCACATTTATTAGAAGATCACACAAGCAAGGTCATGCAATGTAGTAGAATTAGTGTGCTTTATTTATTTACATGAATAAATATACTATCTGTGCTGTTGACAAATCAACATCTATTTTGGTGAATACTTGAATCATAATACACATAGGCAAAGCAATTAGTGTCCTTATTGGCAGAATGCGTAAGAAAAAAAGGGATGATTTTGCATAGCCTCTGCTAGGTTGTCTTACAAGGATAACTTCCATTTTGTGTGTAATTCAAGTCTTCTGAAAATGTAGCACGTCCAGTGGTTCACCTTGATTTCTAAAACAGACACAGTTATTTGGACAAAGCTTTTTGCTTTTTCCATGGTATTTTTATTTATGCTGTTATTCAGTGTCTGTACTATTAGTACAAATAAAAAGACAAAAGCTCATTAAATAACCCTTGCTAACTGATCTTATCAATGGAGCAGTACGGCAGTTACTGCAAAATCATAACACTTCACTGTTCAAACATACAGGATTTTATGGCTCTCCAATTGAATTTTGCTCTTGCTACTTATTACAGAACATTACTTTCAAAAGAGACTTGCAGCTGGTATTGATGACAGGCAACATAACATTTGTCACCTATCCTCTTGAACAATTATCCAGGTGCAAACAGAAGTTATCACAATGCTCATGGGGGGGGGGGAAATAAGGCAACTGTTATTTGAGAGTGAACAAAAAGGCTTTTGACTTGGTTTCATATATCTGAAATTTCCAACAGGTTTTAGAACCAATGTCAGCTAACCCTCAGAGATGGCAATTTCCACCAACTGTGCTAGGAACTACATAGGCACTAGTAGAACACGGGGACTTCTTGCAGCAATAACAGAAGCAAGCCAGGAACTGTAGATAGGTAATAGATTTGTCACCTGCCTGCTTTGAGACTTAAATTAGATAGCATCTATGCAAATACTACAGCTGACAGAACTTGCTTCTTCTATGCAGCTTTCCCTATCCCTATTTTTTTTTATAAATGCCACTCTTCCCCTTAAATTCTATTGGCTTTTTAAAAGGAGTTATTCCAAAGATATACTGAGAAGTTAGCAAAATGCTGTGAATGCCCAAGAGGACTGGTGAACTGTTCAGCAGTATGCTTCAGCACTTGCGAAATTTTAAGCAGATACTAACCTGCAAGAAGCAATATGTGGTGTGTGTGCTGATTTGTCAGTACTGACTTGTGCATTGCCTACGTTAATAGAACAGTTGCAATATCACTAGTAAACAAGTTTTAAGGATTGTTTATTTATACAAGGCAGCTATAGTAGCCACTACATGGAATATTCTTATCTAGAAAGCATCTGAGAGATCAGATGAGTATTCCTATGACAACTATTAAGAGGATGAGGTTGTGTTGTTCAAGAAGTTAGGGCCATGTTGATGTAAACTAAAGACCTGTACCTTCAGGACAGCGTTCAAGAAAGCAGTGCTCAGCACCTATTGCACTGTTGAATCATGCCTATTTTCTTTTGTTGACAGGGCAGTATTTATCTCCTAACTATTCCCCAACATAAAACTAAAAATCAAAGCATGTATTTTTATTGAACTGAGCATGCCTTCATTAGAACCGCAAACTAAGCCAGTTGGGAGTAATTTTTGACCATATTTGGACTACTTTAGCTCTGGAGTAGAGTGATAACTAAGGCCTGTACCTTAGAAGCAACTAAACAGTAAATGCTGCCACCTTGTTAAATCATGAAAAATTTATTAGCATTACATATATATGTAAGTTAAAAGATTTCAGTCAATAGTGTTCTGAACAAGCATTTCAGTTATACATGAACCTGTTAGTGTAGCTAGGCTGAAATTAAACCTAAGGTTAGTGTTTTGCCTTTATTTGATAATTGACTACTAGTGTGTATATACAGAATTCATTCTCCTGCTAGAATGCCAGACAGTCATATTGCAACATTTACATTCCCCATATAAAATGTGTAATGTACATTTTCAGCTTGGTACAGGTATATAAATATGTACAAAATAAACATGGTAGTTAATATATGCAGACCAGGTATTATTTAGCAACATCAAAAGCAGATGCACATAAAGTCAAAATAATCAAAAAAATCTGTTATGACTTTAGTGACCAGTATTTGCATTTATGAAGTAACACAGATAAAGGCTTCTGTTTAGGTCTCCTGTGGGCATCCAATACCCTTAACAAAGACAAAAGTAATCAAGAAGYACAAGATAGTTATATATGTCATGATCAGATGGTTTGTTTTCATCCATCTTGATCACACATGGATAACAATGTAAAACATACACATTTGTTCAGAGCAGGTAGTATTGCACAAGAGCAATTTGTTTTGAAGAAAATAGTTTCCATGTTTGTGAACAGCAAAAATGGTATCCATTAAGGAAATCTATATTTGTATTTTCTGAACCAGGGAACATTCAGTAATACTGTTAAAACTGTCATCCATCAACTTCTTCCTAGCCTGTTCTATGGCAATGGTATGTCATCAGCAAGATTTGGCAAAGAGAGAAGGCAGACAGACAGTATGTGTGTATGTATTACAGGCCAGACAAGATCCAATAGTTACCCAAACCAATTGCTGGACACTTTCAAGTTTTCTGACAGTTTAACCCTTATAGAAATATGAAAGTCTTCAATTCTAGTCACAGTGATGATCACACAGTAGTAGAGTAAGACTCTGTTCTTCTCTGCTTGGAGATAGCTTTGCCTGAACTCCCAGTCTGGAGGGTGCTTTCCTCAGTATCACTGTCACTGCTTTCTACAACTGTTGGATCCAGAGCCATCTGACCAGTCCTCCTACGCAGGTGAAAGTTCACCCCGGTCTCCTGTATGGAGTTAGTTATAAAATCTTCATCAGAAGAATGAAATGATTCATCATCTCCTGTGAAATGGTTGACAATGTGAATCCCATCAAAAGTGGGTTGGTCTGAGAAGTCTCTCTGGCCTTTTAGGCATTTGATCTGTTTTTTTTAAAAAAAATGTTAACAGTTAATCACAATTCAAAAGTCTGACAGTAGAAATAAAAATAAAACAAAAACACTTCCAAAAAAGGCATCTCTGAACCTTTAATGAATTAAATTATATAGACTTAGAAGGAACACATTTGATGATCACTTGAAAACCAAGCTAGACTGAGAACTGCTAAAGTGACTCATTTGTCTGCCCAAGCAGAAGCCTTGAAAGGAGATCTTAAACAGTCCTTGACACTTTCCAAAATTCTCCTTCGACTCCCAGAGTATTAAGTCTGAAAATTTTAAAAATACATATATACATCAAGGTACCCAGGAACACTTAAGCACAAATTCTTCTAGGCTATTTACTCCATCTTTAACATCTCTATGAGGATGGCTTAGGCAGTTGCTTTTTCTAGAGTAGCCTTTATTTGGTCAGTGCTTTTGGCCTTTATGTCTTACCTTTTACAGCTCTATTCCTTCCTCTGCTTATCACCTCCCCTTCTCACTTGATAAAAAGCTTCCCTCTCTCTCCAAAGAGCCCAAGTGAATATTGCTGCTGTTTCTTCTAGCCAGAGGAAACCAGCATTGAAGAGAAATACTTAGTTCGGTCTACAGTGCAAGACCAAGTGTCTTTCCATTTTCTGTTTCAGTGCAGATAAGATTTCAGATCACAAGGTAAGAGAAACCTCTCTTCATACAACATAAATAGACTAGTTTTAATTCTAAGAGCACATCAAGAACATCAAACAACAAAAATGATGATCAGACCATGGATGTACATATTTAACTTCAAATGCATTGTGCTGGAGTGATGAACTATTATAACCATGTGTTCAAGTTATTCAAGAAGTAAAACTTAACACTTTAAAGTCCAGAAAATCCTCTATTTAGTGAAAAATAGTTGTAACTCTCTGAAGATATTCTTGAGGTTATTTCTTAGAATTTCATCGTTGCTATCTTATAGTAGCAACTGTATTACAGCCCGTTCGACCATTTGAGAGAGCATAATGATAAAAATCCTAAGGACGTAGAAAGGCATTAAAAATGCTTTACAGAAACTTCCTCAAGCTATTCTGGGCGCTTCAAAAGGAAGATGTATCAAAAGTTACTTTGTAAGCAGCTCTTCACAATAACAAAGATGTGGAAAATAGCAGGAAGAAAAACCTGAAGAGCTGCTTTACTTGCATCACAGATCTATTTGAGGTTTGAGATCTGAAAAGATATTCACCTCGAAAAGAAATAGTGCATACAGGTCCTTGCTAATGATACCAACATATAGTTTTACCTGCTCATCCAGAGAAGAAATCTCTGTACTTTCCATGGGCTTATGCACAGGATGAAAAAAAGACTACAAGATTCACAAGTATGCTAGAAGCCTTCAAATCAGATGTTGACAGCAAGTAAAAGCTGCAAGTATGACATCACTTTTAATGTACATCATTGTCCATGTTAGAAATATTAGTACATGCTGTAGATCTAGACCTTCATTTTAAGTATGTGTAAAGTTGGTCTTTACATTTTCTTTTCATATACATGGGCTGCAGTTGTTTCAGAAGGAATTTCCCCAAGTAAAGGCAAGCAAAAAAAAGTTCTTATGTATACAACATAATTCAGAAGGCAAGTGAAATCTGTTAATGTCATATTATACATTGGACAGTAATGTGCATCTAAAATAAGTAATTCTTACAAGTTTATGTACTTAGATACAGAAAGCCTGATACACTCTTGCACATTAGAACTTAGAAGTAATATCCCTAAAATACCCTGTATTACATGTCAGATCCACATGGAGTATCCAAAATAAGCATCATTTTAATCCCTAAGACAAAAAAGCCCAACCAGAAAAACAAATAACAATTCCTCCGCACCCCTAACTGCAGGAGAAAGTCCCTCCAAACAAGTGACAGGTTTTATATTAGAGTAAGAAATCATGTGCTTTTTAGGTCTGAACTGCTAACCACTGTTTTACCTTAACTACAGAACTTATATTCAATGTTAATTGTTTTAAACACTCAGAAGGCCAAGCCACAGATCTCAGCTGTTTCCTTGAATACATGAATACAAGCTGTCTTCTTCAATACATGATACCTTCAGATGAACGTTATTTAGGTAACATGACAGAAACATGGCTTCATACTTTCAGGCAAAATCCTTTCCACATACCAAATATGACTGGTGTTATTGAAAAAATTCATAAATAGACATAGCCTTTGCCAAATTCTAAACTGAGTTTGGACAAATAGTCTGATGTTGTCCTTTACTATTTTAAGGAAAGGATGCACAGCCTGTGACCTTCTAGACGCACTTCTGGCCTGCAGCCTGATGTTTGCCTGCTTTCTGGGCAACCTTCTTCATCCAAGGAGAATGAACCCCTTCTTCTAACATCCAAGGGGAACCAGACCTCTACCAAATACCAATGCACTGTACAGAACATATGCAACAAGTCTGCAGCCATGCAGTCACATAACTGCGATGCAAACCCATCTCCATCTGCTTGAAAAAAGGTCAGCCCAGCTAGAAGCACTGACAAACACTGTAACATAGCATTTTTGTTATGAGGATTGACTGGCTCAGTAGCAACTCTGCTGAAGAGGATCTGGGGGTCCAGACAGACAGTAGGCTAAATATGAATCAGCACTGTCCCCTGGTAGCAAAAGTAACCAGCATCTTGGGTTGTGCTGACAAAGGCATAGGCAGTGCATCACAGGAAGCAGCAGTTGTTCTCTACCCAGCACTCATTAGACTGAGTCTGCTCCATTTTGGACCTGTCACCCCACTCCTCCCCTCAATACAAGAGGTTGATAGGTGGAAGATTCAGTGGAAGGGCATTAAGACAGTCAAGGGGCTGAAGTTTATGTCCAAGGATGACAGACCAAGGGAAATGGTCTTGTTTAGCCTCAAGAAGTTGGAGGAAGGGGACACTTAATAGCCTTCCAGTATGTAAGAGGAGGATACTAAGAAAAGAGAGCCAGGCTCTTTACTGAAATGCATGCTGGGAGAAGACACACTGATCATAACTCAAAACAGGAGTTTGACTGAATTTAAAGGAAAAAAAATGCAAAAAGAATAGTTAAGCATTAGAACAGGATGCCCAGAGAGACCGTAGAACYCAATCTTCAGCAGTTTTCAACATCTGATCAGATGAAGGCCTGAGCAACCTAGTCTGAATTCAGTGCTGACCCTGTTTTGAGCAGGCTGCTCGACTACAGACCTCCCAGGGTCCCTTCCAACTTGAGTAATTCTGATTCAGTGATGCATAAAAAGCATGATCAACTGGATGTATATTCCKGTTACCGTATACTACCATGGTCTATCAGCCCAGTATTCCAACAGTGATAACAGAACTTTTTTTTTTTTAATTATTTATTTATTTTTAAGGACAGCATATGAATTAGATGATCTCCAAAGATCTCTTCTAACCTCATGCTTTGTGATTCTGTGAACATGGCCAATTTTTACAGTCCATTCCATTCATATTCGCAAGTCCTCACTCACCGATCTAGAACTGTTGTAGCAGACAGTACAGCTCTGCCTAATAGTTTCAGCATCCATTTATGGGTGATTTGTCTGTGACTGAGTTTTCAGACTTGCTGATATTTCTACCTCCACAGCTTCCTGTTGGCATTCAGTTCCAGAAACTTCTTTATCTGTTTTAAACTCATCTCCTGCTTGTTTCAGCAAGTACTCCCCCAGCTCTAGTAATGTAGAGGACTTGTCAAAAAAAAGTTCTGCAGTCATAATTCTTAAGTCTTGATCATAACGCTTACCCTCAGCCTTCTCTCCAAATGGAGGAGTCCCAGCCTTTCTAGTCTCTCTCTCTCCTCAAAATAGCAATTCGAGCCTACTGATCATTCAGTTGCCCTTCTTTAACTTCTCTACATGCAGCTGGATGCATGGAGACTAGCAGTGCACCAAGATTTTACAGTGTCAATATGACCCCCCACTATGCTGTTCTTAATATACTTCCTGTTGATGCCCAACATTGTGTGAGCCATTTTTGCTGCTGCATATTAAGCCAGTGATGTCAGAAGACTCTCAGTGATGACTCCAAAACATCTTTTCCTGAAGTGTAAGCACCAATTCTATGTTTGCCATTGTACAAGTACAGCTTAGATTTTTCCACAGATAGATTACCTTAAATTTATTTCCATTGAAGCTCATCTGCTCACTCAATTTTAAGAGGGAATTCTGGAGATCCTTGGCACCAGCAAGTTATTTGAACATGAAAAGGAGGTTAAAGTACTAAAAGTATCATGACAAGTTCTTTTTGTTAAAGTAGCCAAATAGCATATCAAAGTCACAGGAAGTCTGGGCAAAGACCCAGGGGAAAAMAAACAAACAAACAAAAACCCCACACTTTTTTCTCTCTACCTTTAACAGTAAAGTTATTCCATCTCCAGGAAAAAGGAATGGCCTTTTTCTTGCAGCAATCTTAGCAGAATATAGACTTATACCTTAGAGTCACAAAAGAAAACAGAGGCGTGTAAGAACGAACTAGTTAAAGTGGTTCAGCATTGGAACTGGCTGTCCTTCATATGAAAGGAATTAGATCTTGTCTAACCCCTGATGAGTGGCACTCAGCTGAATCTCTATTGTTTAATGCTTCAGTTTTGCAAGAATCTCAGACCTGATCAGTTCCGTAAAAAAGACAGGTTGGGTAAACCCACCTGTTTTGCTTTTAAATCTCAAATCAAGGTTGTTCTGATCTAGATGACTAACTTTAATCCAGTTTTCACTTCACGTRGTACTGTGTCCTTAATCACATGGTCTTTAAGACGYTTCAAAGATAGTAACGTTGTCCGACCAAAATGTATTTCATTGTTGTTCCTTCAAAAGCTGGCTGGATCAAGAACAAAGTGTTAATAATTAYGATGCTTGCCTTTATATGTTTTTATGTACCTAAAGGATTAAATATTTTAAAGACAAACTGTATATCCTACTTCAACATATGAAAAGACCCTAATTATACATATTCTTAAAGGGTAACAGYATACTTTCACAAATTCAGAGGAGCTGAAGAACGGCAGATAGAGCATTAACAATCAGATCCTTAGACCTCAAAATAAAGCTCTTACCTGATGTTGACTATCTCATCAAGCCAGGCATAAAGGAGAGAGAGTAAAGAGAAATTTAGAGTTTTTAAATACAATTTAAAACTTGTTCCATATTAAATGAGAGATGCTGGTCATTTGCAAACAAAGTATGATTTTATGCTCCTTTGATCTTTAAATACAAAACAGTCAAATTTTAGAGGACCATGTTATAAGAAGTTCTACCTAACAAATTCTAGGAGACGTTCTGATTTTGGAACCTGTGAGGATTYTTTTTAGCAAGAATTCAGTGGTTGAAAGAAGTCAAACTCTAAAGTATTAGTTTGTTTTCTTTTAAAGACTTTAGTGACTAATTCTTGAAATTTACCCAATTCTGAAGTGATGAAGAATGGTTTTAACAATACTTGCCAATAAATATTTAGTCTACTCACAATAGAGTAATCATGCAATACACAACTGAGATCAAAATATGATCGAAACATAAAGCACCTTCAGTAAATAAAATTGCTTTTGGTAGAAGACAGCATGCTAAATTCATATTTTAAAAAAATAAAGTTGCTGAATTTTTGGTGGTTCTCCTAAACAGCAAGTAGTATGTAAAAATCAGAATCCCTCCTTTATACATCTCTACCTTAATAATGGTAGTAAAACTTAGGGGCATTTCCTGGTTATTCAACAAAGATGATTCAAAAGAAAACTAAAACGTTGCTGAAAATACAGTCTAATCATGTCTAGCCAAAGAGAAACAAATCATAAGTGTTTTCAAATACCTATCCTATAATACAGTAAGAGATCGTCAACTTGGGAACATCAAAAGAGATTTAGCTGTCAAAAAGTCTAACTACAAGTAAAGTAGAAGTGTCAGTTAAGTTTAATATCTATTGCATTATATTTAACATAGATAAAAGCAATGTAACTAGAATTCTTAAAAATTCCTGAAACCAGTGATCCACAGTGTAAACTGGTATCTCTTATACTTACAACAGTTGGCTGCTACTCACTGCTGACCCTCATGTCATGGGAGAGCGCACTCCATTAAGACATACACTAGCATGCTATCCCTTTAAAAAATCCTCCCAACAATTTCATTCAGATAAGTGTTTATCTCAAATAAAATGAAGCAGTCATAGCATCACAGACAGAATGAATAGGAAATAAGTCTCAGCTCAAGAGATGTTAGTATTACGTCCATTAGGTATCATAACACAAACATTTCTGCAGATGCACTCAAAGAGAATGAACAACAAAAAGTTAAGGTTACAGGCCTTTACCATACTACTATTTCACTTCCATGAATGCAAGAATGTCCTTAGAGATCTTAAGCTCTCTGAAGCCTGTTTTTAAATTTAAGGTTGCACTTCCACAGTGAGTCACATTCATACTGAAACTATCACAAAATGAACTCTGCATAAGTGGAGACACCAGGAGCTAAACCTAGTAGTTGCAGAAACTAATATTAGCAATCCATCACTTGAAACAATCCATAGCAAGCTTTAAATGGTTGTAGTGCAAATGGGTTTTTGAAAGTTCCCCAAGCAACCCCTTACATAGTCAGCTTCCTTATGTAAAGGAGACTGCTAGGTGTGTTTTGTGAGAGAATCATATTAAAGCATTTTCATAAAATGCTATTATTTATTGCTCTTTGAAAAGTCTGAAATAAAAAAACAAATTTGACTTAGTAAGTGATAATCCTAAAGAAAAAAAATAATGCAAAGGAACTTTAAAGACATCTCATTTTCCTCAATCATGAAGCAGAATTTACCCAAATGTGTGAATCATATGCAAAAGAGAGGACAGTTTTTTGAGAACTTCCTGTCGATTTGTATAGCTCTCAAGATTATCTGTAAAATAAGTCAACAATGTATAAGACAGCATTCTCTGTAAAGACCCCCAGTGACACATTCTCTAAACAAACTTAGTCTAGTTTGTTAACTTAAAAATGTGTTATGATTGCAACTCTATTAAGACAAAGCTCAAGGTTGTGGCTTTTATTTCAGTATTGGTGAATTTCCTGTTTCACTTCAGTTAACATTAGCATTTTTCTCTAACACGATGGGCTATAGATACAACCATAATTAGRATTGTTAACTTGTAAATAACAGCCATCAGCAATCAATACTGCAAATTATGACTCAAGAGGCCCAAACCAACCAGACTGGAATACAGGTGCTAAATCCAGGATTTCCTATTTATTCAGTTTGCTCCAGTTGCTAGATAACCACTGTCCCTCCTGTAGGGGACACCCTAATAACATGGGCAGTTTGGAAGATAGCAGCCAAAAGGACTGTATGGGCTCCCCTTYACTGATATCCACATGGAAAACAGATGACCTTCCCCAGAGCTCTTACTTAAACCATTTCAGTTTCTCCAACGCAGTATTTATCCCTACATTTAAGAACTGAAGAAATTACAATATTACTGTAGATCGAGATCTGCATTAATTATATTCAATTATTTTTAAAGAGAACCTTTTCCCTTTCCACGTCTGCCTCACAACACAAAGATCTGCAACAATCATTAGATACATACTTAATAGAGGAATCCAAGAAAAAAAGGTTACATCTTCATTTGCTGCTTTCAGACAATTCTTTGTTTATAAAATTAAAATAAAAGCCGTTGCAACTCTTTCAGAACAAATTTGAGTCATCTTACATTTTCTAAAGAAATTCTGCGTCAGGTTAAGGTCTGACTCACTAATTTTGAAATGGATAGAATAGAGTTAATTATATGCTTAACTATGGAGCATTATGCCGTTTCATTTAGTGTTCCTTTCCTTGAGATACCGTAATATCACAATTTTTTTTAAAAAATGGTTAGATGTCTAGTGGTTGAAAAACAGGCTGTTCAACACTAATTTATTGTTGGAGAGGTATGTCCATAAGGAGGAAAGAATGCATTCAGAATGAAAAGAAATAGAAGATTTCATGAAAATGTTAACAGAACACTGACATGGACAAAACCACTTGCTTCCCTTTGTAATTCACCTAAACTACATTAAAATGAGCCTGAAGTATTAATATGGGTGAGAGAGTTTTCACAAATAGAGGCCCTAGCAGATGGGAATCACCAATACATAGCTTCATGATTTGCTGTTGCTTCCCTCCCCCCACAACTATTTTTGCAATGCAGTGCCAAAGATCCTAATCATAGTATTTAATTGAGAAATAGAGCAAGACTAAAGCAAAACCAGGCAAATGGAAATTGCCGTTTAAAAATCCGGTGAATTAGGTACCGTCACTTAAGATGACAGGAAATGCCTTGATCATGCTTACACGTAGTGTGCAGTAACAGCCTTTGAAAGTTTGCAGAATTGTTTCCTTTGTTTAGTAGTAAATAATCCATTATTACACATTTTATATATTAAAAAACACCTCCACAATAAAACTTTGTTTTTAATACATTTTGAATGCAGAAATTCATTTTCTCATCTAAAAATTCACTCAGAAGTTTGTCAGATAAAATATTGATTTTTAAGGAATCTAGCAATGTAATTTGAAATGAAGTTGTTAGCCAGTCACTGTAGCAAGAGCCAAGCTGCAGTCTACCATACTTAAGATTGTGCGACCCATGTCTGCACATTTAGCCATTTATTTGGGACTGAGTTTGGCATGACTCAAATGGGAACCCTGCACAATCAGCAGTAATTCCAGATCAGTGAAAATTTAGTGATTTCAAAAAAAAATTTTGCTAAAAACACCCCTCTGCTTTGTTTGTATTGATGATTTCAGAATTAATAGCTTCATTTTTGCTTCCTGCTGGCATTTCCCCCCTTTTCACAGCCTCCAGAAATGCTATATGCACCTATTCAACATGAAATCACTTGTCAAAGAAATTCTTAGAGGACTTGGAGTTCTGGTTCCTCCTTCTGAGGTATAATGAAATGGTTCTTGGAAGAAAGTCTGTTTGATCTGTTAGGATTTTTAGGACAAAAAGGAAGAAGCAGGTAGAAGAAATTATTTAATGTTACTTTCAGTATGCCAGAAGGGTTCAAAGACATCAGATTTACAGTATAACTGCATATGAATTACATATAACTGCACAATGGTAGAAAGGCTCCAGATCTGTCCATATCCAGTTCTTGTCTCCAGGCTTTCATACATGCGTAAACTTCTTGATACACACTGTTTCAAGGGAGCACAACTGTTTCTGTAGTTCATAAATTGAATTCAGGCTAATACATAATGATCTATCAATCATTATTTGTTACAGCAATTGCAGCAAAAAACCCTTGAAACTGGCAACAACAGAAGCTGACTGGGAGCCAGAACACACTTTAAAGCCCTGGCCAAAGTTTATTGTGGGCCAAGCCACAACAGCAGTGAATGGCAATATCCTATACCAGAATTTTCAGCTCTACCAATATGGCTATTTGTCTTAAAAGTCTCTGGACTGAGATTTTTCAGCCACGTAGAGTGGAATTAGAGAGAACAGTCATAAGATGCTATAACATTGATAAATGGAAAAAATACATCAATTAATTCTTTATGATCCAAGTTTATGTGATAACTCTCCTGTTTAGAGAATTACTTTTGGATCATCCTTTAGAAAATAAGTTTTAAAAGCAGAGTAACATGCTGGCACACATTTATCTCAAGTGAACTTTACTGACCATATCACTAGACAGAGTTCAAACCACTGCCATCTCATAAGTGAACAGCAAAACAGCAGCAAGAAATTTCCATGAGTGAGTCATTTCAGGCTTACTTCTTACAGCACTTAAATATTTGGCCTCTATTCTTTATATTGTTAGGTTCTGTAAGTTATACACAGTCTCATAATAGTACAAAATGCTGTACAAAGTCTATATAAACACCAGCAAGTTTGAATCAGACTGTATAAACTTTAATGCGTAAAAACCCCCAAACTAGTCTCTAGTTGTACTACGTACTTCAGATTGCTCTGAGTGTGCTCTTACATTTTCTGACTGTAAGTTTTGACTTTTTTCTATTTTAAATTCAAAATGTTTTTACAATATTATCAGTTAAAAAAGCTCTTGAGCCAAAAGGAAGATGTTAAATGTATGTTGTACATCAGTCACAGCAAATGCAAGTCTGCTGTATTGTAAACGTGACATAGATTAAAACTAGCAACAAGTGTTTAGACTAGAAGGTTTCCAGTGAATCAGAACAGGAAACCAATAAAGCGATCAATGGGAGGTCATGACTTTTTGATCACTGCACTATATGGTTAAAGAATCTGTTTTTGATCTACTGCTATGTAATCAAATTAAACTTTGAAGTCCTATATCAAATGTGCAATTAAAATAGTAACAGTGCTAAGTACCCTACTTTTGAACTACAACTATTTTCAAAATAAAATAGTATTTAGTAAGTATAAGTCAAATTTTATCCATTGAGGGTATTTTTCTAATATTTGGTAAAGCTGTTTTAAAACAAGATTGTATGCAATTCAAAGAGGAAAGTTCTATGCTGATCCAGTCCTGGGAAGTTTCTATAAATAACCAGGAAAGTTCCCAGAAACCTTCCTACACGGAGTTCTAATGAAAGTGTTTACTTGGAGTGAGGACGTGGCAACAGCTATTTTGAAACAGCAGCATGATCGCATTGAAGGTACTGCAATTGTTCTGAAATTATGTCCAGGGAACTACCTAAATCTCATTCTTCCTTTTCTTCAGAGCAGACATCTATAAATATAAAAACAACTGAAACCTCAAGCATTAACTAGAATGTACTGGCTGGTACAGAGACTTAAAACATACTCATTCTGAGTAACAGTTACAGGAAATGACCATTCACACTTTTACTATCCTTTTAAAACAGGAGTTAACATTGGCTTTTTTTCTTTCTTTTTTTTTTTTTTTTCCTTTTTTTTTTGGTGGATTAAGTAACATTTATTTTTGTCTCTGATTCCAGAAACAGCTCCTAACTGTGCTGGCTGCAATGCTGATGTGAAAGTGATAAAAGAATTTCAAAAAGAATTTCCACTGTATGCCCCACATATATTCAGACAAAATTTACACAGGCATATTATTGGTTATGCATAGCATTCCTCTCCTGAGTTTAAGCAGAACAGAGTTGTGACCTGTGTATGGTGGCTAACATTCAAAATATTTTTTGCAAGAAAACTGCTTAGGTAAGTTCAAACAATTAGGTCCTCAGTCACTGCACTTTTCAATCACCAGCACTTGATTTGCAAGTGAAAAACATAAGGTGAAGACCCTGACAGCTCTATATACTAGAGCAGATGGGTCACACAGCTTAAATAAGGCTCAAGACTCATTGTTGCTATGATAGTGGAGTAATATTATCTAAAATCAGTTTGCTTGCTTTGGCAATCCAGCCAGAACTCTAAACTGAGACTTAGTGAAGTATAGCTAGCTATGTGCATCTCATACTGTAATCAGTGACTAGTAGGACATTCCTCTGCAAGACTGATCTGGAGCTTTGACATAGAGGGATATACTATCATGAAAAAAAGGCAGTGGGGGGAATATTTCTAAAAAGGATAATCATGAACTTTATTTTATCACTGAATCTAATTAGACAGTAGTGGCAGTGAAACAGTTGTACTCATCTTTAGTCCCACTGCAGTGAACAAAGTCGTACCTACTCTGTTTCTGAGGACAGACTATGCCACTGTCCTGGTTGTAATGTTCAAAATTAGAAGTTTAGAGCTAAAAGGCCCTATGGATGAGGGAGGAAGAGATACAAAGATGGAGCCTGTGGCTATGGATTTATTATCCTTAAATGCCATTAATATGRAACCAGTCTTGCCTTTTTGGGCAAGTGTAACATGTCTGTGTTAATTATACTCTCACCATCCACTAAAAAAGCAATTGAAATAAATCACTAATGTTTACAGTATATATTCAGTGATTCTGTTCTGCAGTAAGGCTTCTGCCAGTTGATTGCTTAAGACAGATAACTTCTAAAGCCAGATGTTTATTAAGGGCAGGGTAACTATACTGGAGCCAAAATTATGAGAGAAATATTGATTCCCGATCARTTCAGTCTTGTACTTCTGCAACAGTTTAGTACTTACCAAGCCAATATAACATCTTTGATTCTCAAGGACAAGCTRAATTAAAAGACAAAATAAGCAATTGACTTTTCAAAACCATAGAGTATATATTTAACTATCCTGTGTAGACAAAGCTGCTACGTTAGATTGGGTGTTTGCAAACCACATGACCTCACAGACGCTATCTTATCACATCACAGGTTCCTCAGACTGACCACAACCACTTAAATCAGACTCCGCCAGCACAGAGGCTCTGTATCTTTGACACGTACTGCTAAAGCAACTACATTTTTAGCTGTCCAGCAGCCTTGTAAGAACTTTGCTTGTGGGGAGGGAAAAATCTGATGGTCTCTTGTCCAACTGTGCTTGCAAGATACGGTAAAAGAAAAAGCACATGATTTATTATGCTATAAACTTCCACCACAAGCTGAAATGCTTACTCTCTAAATCTGAGGGCTAACATATTTCCTTTCAGGGACAACTTCTCTTATCAAGTCAGAAAACACTTACAGAGAACCATCTATTTTGAAAGTATTTGTCTTTAGTAAAACAAGCTATATTAGAAGGTGTTAATGAGACTCTCATCAGTATTGAGAAAGAAAACAAGTGTTTTGTAAAATTAAATACAGTAGTTTTAACCAGCATTATAATTTTAGTGAAAACTAAAAAGTGAGAACATAAAAATTGATTAAAACTAATTGCAGGAAATAAATCTTACCAAGATTAGCTGTTCTTAGTTTTATGAGAATAAATGAGGGAAAAGTGACAACTGCCAAGAGAAAAATATGTATCTACCTGTATTACATGGAAGGCAAGCAGTACACTCCTTCCAGCCTTTCATGAATCCTATTATCTCTGGTTGAAAAAGAATAGAAAAAAAAGTTGACAAAAGAGTGGAAAAATATTAAATTCAATCGTAAGYGTTACTGGAAAAGATCCAAGCCTTTCTGGACTTGCTAGTCTCTCCTTAGTTCTGATGGAGTAAGTAATTACAGATTTCTATTTCAAAGACTTCCAAACAATGGCAAATCTAGTTTATCTCAGTCTCATTTGCCCATGTGATCTAATCCACCTGCAAGCCTGGAAAGTTCAGTCATCACCCTAGAAGTGTCTTCAGTGGAGGCTTGGTTTCTAGTAGGTTGGAGTTTAACTAGACTTCACTTTCCCCAGGTAACCCTTGCACCACCATCACCTATTCACGTCCAACTCATTCGTAGCTGTAAGGCAATTTAAAGATGTATCTGCATTCACATATGGCTACAACACAATATAGGCACACCTGAGCTAAGCAGTCAGGGACCAGTTTAACTACAGCAGAGTGACACTCACTAGAATGACTTATCCTGCTCCCAAATATGGTCCACTAGTGATTCAAATAAGAGAAATCTGATTAGAGTAAGCAGTGAATTTGACTCAAAGGAAGCCTAATAACAAAATTAACAGAGAAAAGGAATAACGTTTCCTGCTGCACCTGTCCACCATGGCCAAATCCAGTAACATGCCSAACTGTTACTACTGCAACAGGAGCAGGAGCCAGGAACACTGCTAGAAGAGGCCAAAGAGGTGCTCCAGCAGSCACAAGCAGCAGCGTGACTCTGCTCATCTGCAGCAGTAGCAATCGTTTAGCTGCTTGAACAAGCATTCCCCCATCTCCACAGGGAAGAGAAACTAATGACAAAAAAAGAGGAAGTAGTTTGGCAGCTTTTAAACACAGTTTACCTTCTATGCAAGTTCACAGTATTTAAGGCCAAAGGAACTGCTAATGTGCTTTAAGCTTGCCTCCTATGTATTGCAGTGCATTGAATTTTATTTAGTAGTTATATCATGGGGCTTAGATTTATTTTTTGAAAGAATCCTTCATGCTGATGACTATGGTTTAATTTCCCTTCTCCATTTTAGTTTCAGCAGTGAAAACCTAGAAAGCTATCCCAAACACAAAATGTATCCTTATCCATAGCTTCAACCTTCTTCCAAATTACTCTGCTGGTCATATCTAATGCATTATCTATCTTCAAAGTAATTACTTAAAGTGTCTTGAATTTTATTTACACAAGCCAAATCTTTTAAAAGCATAGTATTTAATTTCCAACTTTTATATCTGTTTTCATTAAGCCAATCTTRAAGTGTTAGCTCACTAGGAACAAGATCAGACCAGGAGATAACACCTATATCAAATCTTACTGACTACATTAGGTTCTTACAACATAATATCAGATCCATTTCTAGATAAGTTGCATGTGTGGGGGAGCGGAAAAGTAGTCACTACTTCTTTGAGACACCACCAAGTTTTCAGATATTGAAAATGGGAAACACTTAAAAAGTTTCCCCTTTCTGCTTTGCCAATAAGCAAGGATTCAGTCACCAGAATTTCCCTCAAAGTTACCATTATAGCCTTCTAAAAGCCTCAAAAATTTGCTTTAGAGGGTAATAATTCTCCAAATATCCATCTTGTTTTTCTCCATCAACCATGCTTAAATACTATAACAAGGGTAGTTTCAGGAAGGTTTTCTAATCTTTGGAAGAGCGTGGCACAACTTGTTTCAGGATTTTTGTTTTCATTCAAGTATCAAAAGCAAATGCATAAGACTTGCACACTAGTAAACAATCTCATTCTTGCTTCCTCCTGAAATATTTTAAGTCATTATTCTGTAAGTGCATATTTCACTATATATGAACAGCCAGGACAAATCTAGTTCCCCATCCTGTCTTTGACACTGGACTCTGAAAAAATATAACAAGACAAATATGTAGTGATACTCTCCTACAACATTCTTCCCAACCTTCAGCAATTAGCTCATTTCTTATGAGTAACATTTRTGTATCACCTCAACAATTTTTTTCCTATGAATTTTAACAGTTGCTTTTTGGATTTGTATTAATATAGGTTTTAGTATCTGCAGCAGTTTTGGAGCAAAAGGAATTTCATCTTTTAAATTGTAAAAATTATTTCCTGTAGTATTTCTTCCAACATACTTCCAATTTCACTTAATGGTCTTAATTCTTGCACTGGAAGAGATGTGAACAAGTGCTTCCTATCCATCTTCATCCCACTTACAGGTTTGTGGGTTTGTTATACCCTCTATTCAAAATTCCTTGGATTAAAAAAAAAAAAAAGGAGCATTTTACTTTACTAAGGCTGACAAGACTTCAGAAGTAGGTCAGTAGCAATTAGTTGGTTCTCCTTCTTAGGGTTACAAGTTATACTGCTTGCTGAAGGTGACTAGACAACAGCTAGAACTGCATGAGAAGCATTTCAAGAAACAAGCTAAACTGCAAAATAAATTTCAAAACTTGTTATTTTGCTTCAGTTAGGTTCACTGATAACTGTTATCAAGCTTTTAGTATTAGTCTTGTCAAGTCCTGGTTTATTCAGTTTTATATTCCCTGGGAACAGCAAGAAATGTAGGACAAAGATCACAGTATCTTTTGAAAACTATACTCAAAGCTAAAAAAAATTTGCAGATAATTTCCCAGAAGTCACCTTCTCTCCTCTAGTCGTCTTGATCCTACAGAGATCTGGGAGACATTTCACCTGGAAATCATTCTTCACATCCAAAAAGATTAAGAGCATGTTTCCAAAAAGTGCCAGGATTACAAAAAAAAGTGTATTTTGTAGGTCACAGTGGCAAGAGACCTGTCTTAAAAGACACCCCCCAAACACCAAAAAAGAAAAAAAATGGAAAAAAAAAACCAAAAAACCCCATGTCACTTAGTTGTTTGAGTATTTTTCAACTTCCAAGTTAAAAACCACAACTGGCTCTCTAAAGTATAGAAAATGTTGTTAAAATAGATTTAAAGTTATCTTTGGCATCTGTATTACTCCTTTTAAAGGACAACAGATATAAAGCACCTAACTTAAGACTGTATTACCTCATGATGTTTAAAGTTTAAAAGTTATACTGATTACGTAAAAATGAAATGAGCAAAAGCAGCATTTTGAAAATATTTTAGATACACTGTGTAGCATCTGATAGCATTACCAATTCTGACTACCAATTCTTTGAAAATAAAAATTTAAAATCTACCTGAACAAGGAAAATTTTACTTACAACTCTGACAGACTACTAACCACTTACACATTCAGTGCCATTGTCTTGCTCTTTGTGTGCTTCAAGTTTTACAGTTTTAAATGGTTATCAAATATTAATGTCAACTGAAAAATGCATGCCAAGTGGTAAGCAAGGGAAACACTAAGTTCTTGCATAAAGCTGTCTCCTAATGCAGACAGCCAACATGTAATAAAAAGTTACAGAATGTTACAGAATCATGCTCTGCAATCCCTTTTATGGGCTTGAATACATACTAGCTAAAATTTAGCTTTTAATATAAAAGAAATCTGCTAAGGTTAAAATTAAAGACTACATTTGACATATTTCCACAAGTAACTAAAATCTAGCATCAAAATACACTTAATATATTCCTGAAGATGCAAGAAATTGGCTTAGAGTATAAAAAGGAATATATATTACAGAGTTTCACTTAAGAACAATTTAAACTTAAGCACTTGAGTCCTAAATCAGAAAAAGTCTGTAAGACTAGAAACCACTACTCTTAAACTTGCTTCTGCCTCCAAAGGTGTCTTGTGGTCTGCCAGTGTAGTTTGTGGGTAAGCACGTTAATTCTAATCTTTAGTACCACTCCTGTAATCTAGGTAACGCATACAAGCCTTGCAACATCCAACAGGAAGCAAAGACAGCTGCTGTGTAATATATATAAAGTGACTACATATACAAAGAGGCAGTACATAAAATGCAGAACTTAAACTGTTTATAAATCATTTAATTCCATTCAGTTTGAATTAATAGTAGAAACAAGTAGCAAAGTTCCTCCCCCTTTTCTTTTGTCCCAGTATGTGATTTATGTTGAAATGAGTAACTAGCTCAAGATTATCTTCAGTCAGTTTTCCTTAAACTTTCAACTTTATCTAATGAAAACTCAGCAATTCAAACTTCATATACAATTTCCTCCAGATACACTAACTCCTTACTTTAGTACTACCTCCTGAAGTGGGACATTGCCCTGAATAGTGAATACATTTTTACAAAAGCGGCTTTTAACTAACACCTCAGTGTCTAATCAAAAGGAACATCACAGAAATACAGCCTGACAGTACCTAACCCAGGTTACAAATCCTGCAGTGTCTGTACGCTCAAGCCATTTACATTATATCAGCTAAAGCAGAGTAACTATCACTTGACCTTACAGTTTAAAGTATAGTGTAAATCTTACTGCGCCAAAGACAGGGGAATCTATCTTATGTAGTTACTGACAACTGAAAAAACACTTCCCCCCATCCCCACCCAGAAGCTGCATCTTGTAAGGCCTACAGCAATGCAAAAAACATTTTAGGCCAAAATCCTCCTAAGCTAGCAAAAGTAAGGAATGCTGTAGAAATAGCTTTAGCAATGAAAGGAAAAYGGACAAGAGAAGGAAAATGCAAGGTGGAAGATGCTGATTAATGGAAAGAACAAATAGCAATAGGTCACGCATTGCTGAAAAGTCACACTGTGTCCAAGTCAAGTGGATATTAAAAGCTCTGAAGGAAATTCAGGTCAGGACTTCTTGTTTGAATCAGTGACAATCCTCAAAATTTCAGGTTTTCACACAACGGTTTCAGCCTTTAACAATAAAGCCATAAGGTATAAGCATCTAACAACTTCATGCCCAATAAAATGACTCAGCTAGTAAGGAAGGAAGTGCAGCATTAACCTGACACTGTAAATATACACAATTGTTCTTCACAGTATTAGTTATTGCCAACCAGAAGTAGCACCATCTATTTCTGCACATCCTTTCATTATGCATCACTTGTTCTTCTAATTCTGATAGATTGAGTAAAACATTAAAGAGATGCCATGAAGTCTCTAGAGAATCCATTTAAGTGTTTGACATACATTTACTAAAAATAAAGGTATTAACTGATTTATGTGCAGGTGAACTCTTGAGTGAAATCATGTATTGAGGAATTTAAGGATGATTTTTGTATTTTCCATAATTTCAATTATTCTCAATATTGTAATCCTTATTTTGGAATCTTTTCAGTTCAAGTCGATGGAAGGAAAGAAACGCATATGAGTAGATCATCTAAGGGGGTGAGTTGTGCATAGAGTGGAAATCTACAGAGCTTGTTACAATATTCTTGAAGCCTCGATTTTTGTCTATTTTCTTTCCTAAAGTGTTCATCAAATACAAGTTTAAAAGACCTAAATAAGTCAGTTTACTGACTTACAACTCAACGTAACTACAGAAGTCCACTAGCTAGGCATAAGAGAAATTAGAAGGCTATTCTGGAAAAAAAAAAAAAAAAAGAGAGAGAGAAAAAAACTCCACATCCAACACCCTTCCCCCCACCTAAGTTTCTTCATACCATTTGTAGTTACTATTACTTTCATTGAAAGGTAAGGAGGTTAAAAAGAGAGAGAGAGAGACAAACTTTATTTAGTTTACCTTGTGCTTAATCAGTTTAGCTTTGAATGCCATACTGCCAATTACTTATGCATGCAGTGTTTTACCCAGTAATGGGAATATTACAACTTGAATTTATTACAAACAAATCTTACCATGATTTGAAGCCTGACTGTAGGATTATTATTCCCCAATAAGTAATAAAAGCAGATGAATTTCATCATTTTAGCTGCAAGCTGCACCATATTTAAGATGCACACAAAATTTTGAGCTCAGGAAAGTAAGACTAAAGCCAAATACATAGCTAAGATTAAACCTAAACCTCTTTTGTGCCATAACTTACTCCAAAATCTTTACAGACATATGGCTGTTTGTAGGGAGTTTTTCGAGTTAAGGAAACCAGAAGCCAATAAGGCCATTAGAAAGTTATTAGGAATCTTCCTAACCTAACCTCGTCCAGCCGCAGACTTCTTGGAATTTTGGCAAGAGACAGACAGCAGAAGAGCTAAGAATGAGATTTCTAGAGCCACTGAAGGGAAGGACTTTCCTTAAGGCTGCTTTCAGTCTTGGAAAGAAATAATTTTATGTTGTTCAGTTGGGAAATGAGGGGGCCAGGGAAGAAAATCAGAGGCATATATTTGCTGACTAGCATTTGTAAACAGACTAACATTTAAGCTGAGAACCTCTCTTTCCCAAGAACACAGAAAGAAACAAGCGCATTAACAGTTGAATCAGTGATCTAGATTAAAAATGCTCTCAGAGTTATTTCTTGGCAGTCCAAAAGACAAATTTGGACCTTTTTTCTTATAAAGATGAACTTCAGATTTTCTTTTCATCCTGATGTAAGCAAYGTGGTGTGGGGTCATTGAGAACAGAAGTGAATCCAAGAAAGCCTTGGGAGAGAGGCAGTGTTCCTCACCCATTTTCTTTAAGAACACAGCAGCCCTTCAGTATCACAGGAGCATTTCTACCAGTTCTGCTTGCTTCTAGGACCAYATAAAATTTTCTTGAATAAGATTCTTGGGCAAGAATAATTGTTTTTTAACTACTAATCTAAGCTTGTCCAGGACAAGAGAGAACTTAAAAGATTTAAGCAAAAGGGAGACAATCTATTTTAACTTCTAGGAGGAAAGATGCTTTTAAAAAAACATGAAATAAGATTTTTATCTTTCCTTAAGGATGATTTTGAATACCTCCTTCATTCTTCTCTGAAGAAAAGGCAGAAACAAATCTTTCAAGAATAGTAATATACCATGTGCTATCTGAAGAACAGAGCACAAAGAAACAAGCTGCATCTTCCTGGACATTTTTTTTTAACCTCTTGAGACTAACCGAAGGAGAATAATAGATTTTTCCCCTTCTATTCAAGTAACACCTCCTAAATTTTCATTCTCTTATTGCTTGTACTATTAGAGTGTTCTGGATTGCTTAGAGGACAAAACTTCAAGATTCGGGGATTTTAAGCTCTGTAAGACATTTCTGACAGCAGCAAAGATCAAGACAAATTCCAGAGAACACTGGCATCCATAAATAAGTTTTTTTTCCCATAGTGACATGATATAGATACCTAAGTGCACCTTGCAATGAGTTAACGTTTATCAGATCTAAGAGCCATACTGACAGCTAAGAAGGGCAATGGTTTGGAAGTCTGCAAAAGCATAAACACTTTATAAAATTAAGCACCTTAAAGTTATATTCACAGTTCTTTGATACGTAGCTGCTTGGGGTTCCCATACTGGAACAGATCAGGGAAGTAGCTGAAATCTGGGTGTCACACCTCTCTCCTCTACAAGGAGGAGATGTGAAGCRTAGCAGTAGTACATTGCTCCTGTGCCACAACAACACTATTAGCTGAGAAAACCTGGATAGTAATAGCAACACACTTTCTGCTGGTACCTTGCAGTTCTTACTGGTTTTCCTCACAGTGATTCCAGGTTTGCATTACACCTGACTAGTAGCCTAAAATTGCAAATATTGATAGCACAGGAGTCTTGTCACTAAAACGTTGATTAGGCTGAATTTTGCAGTTGCCACATCACAGTGCCATCACCATCTGATRGATCATATCACCAGATATGGTGAATTAAAATGTCTAGCTCCTTCAGTTGCCACAGATTCAGAACCACATACACTTATATAATGCTGGCCAAAGAGATAAATAATGTTTATTAGAAGGCCACAATATTGGCACCATTTATGATAACTTATGTTTAGTATTTGTTCATTATTCTGTTCCATCCTTTAAATGAAGGACCTGCAAGTCTTCTGATGTAAATGTCTGTATAAATGCAGTCCTGGAGGAAAAGAGTTCAACATGCAGAATCAACATATTGATGACCATGCCACGACCTTTAATCTTGCTCCCCTCCTCCCGCTCATTAAACTATAGTTTTAAACTGGACACAGATTAATGCAAAATTTCTACAACTACAGTGTATTGAATGGTAACTTCATATAGTCACCAAGAACTCTATTTCTGTGTCTTGTGCATGTTAGCCAGTTGGGAGGTTGTGGTCAGCATGTCATACACACCATCGCCCTATCTTCAGGAAGATGAATTTGCTAATTTATTTGTAACGTTTCTTTTAGCTTTTGCAGAAGTAGAATCAAACAGCAGTTAGCCAAAGAGCAAAGAGTATAGTCATTAATGGATCTACACAAAGACATTTAGGTGCAGATTCTGAGAACTGGTTTATTTAACTGGTACTGGCCGAAGTACATTAATCCTAACATTCAGSAATTGAGGATAAACATTTGTCTCTTGCTATTGCCAGATTGAGATTTTGCTCTTTCATGAAACAATGCACACAATTCTTTGCTTAGCAACTCTGCTAATCAAAGACTTCTTAATTATTATGTATTAGAACTGACTTACCCATAAATACTACAGGCATACATTTCAGGCTTAATCTTACACTATCTCAAAATCAGCCCAGTGGGTTAGGCTCAAAATAAAGGACTGTGCATGAAGTATTACTTTCCTTTTCAAGGTTTTATTTAAATACTAGACATAAACAGCAGATATATTAGAGTGAAGAATGAGTCATCTGTAAGCAAGGAATTCCAGGCTTTTGAAAAAGCCTGTAATGAAGCAAGGGTGCTATCAGCATAGAACTTACGTACAGAGTTTCTTCCTACTATTTCTATCCTGGAAYGAGCTGCCTTTGTTCCTGTAGTGCTTAAATAGTTTGGAAATGAATTGAGCCACAACAAGCTACTGTCAAAATTTGCTCTCCCTAATTAGCATTTTCTTTCACACAAACAGAAGTGCTAATAAAGACTTGTCTAGTCTTAATTGGTTAGAAAACACCAGTATTACTCAGAATCATCATTGTTTGGTCCTCCTCTTCATTCCATCACGGTCACATTAAGTTACACGCATTAAACATAYGTTTGTGTCTTCATGAAACTCATATTGCTCAGCCAGGCATATAACAAGTGCTTGTACAGAGAAAGTTATACAACAGCTTTACAAAAGCAATCCTACATTATCTTTTGGAGGAAATTGTTCCTTCTCTTTTAAGTTTAGGCTGAGCAGAAGAAAAAGTCAGTACAGTTCTTTATACAGTTCCTTATTTATGTTTTTGCAAAATATCCTAGCTTCCAGGAATTCTGCAAACAGCTTACTTTCTCATAAAGAAGCAAGATAGTTATAGTCCTTTAATGGAAAACAGTAAGTTATTGATTTTAAATTTGTTTTTAAGTGAGCTTAGTGATTGGTAAAGGTGCTGGACAGATAGCCCTAGAGACTATCCTTTATCTACGGCACAGACAGCATTCCAAGATCCTCCATTGTATTTTAATTCTCAAGGGATGGGTCCCAGAAAGCTTGAATCTACAAAGATGTCTATGAAAAAACCTATATTTAAAGGATGCGATTATTTAACAAAAGCAAGAAGGCAGCAAACATTAGTAGGATTGCATTGCTCTGTAATGTTATGATTTTAAGCAACTTGTCAGAACTGTGTATTAGAAGGCATATGGAAGCAGTCTAAAATACAAAGATGACTGGGCATTTTGCACACAGTGCASTGTTAGGTAAAGACATTTCTTCACAATGCAGGATGAACTGAAATGAGCCAATGAGCATTGTAGTTACATAAGCCATTTTGGTTTCATGACTTTCTGATCTTTTTAACTAACAGAAAGTTACTACAACTACTAGAGCAAGGAAGTTTGAAGACAGAAATTTCATAGGTTGAAGAGTCTGGCAGTTTTTAATAACTTAAAATCTGTTAACCGACATTAAGCAAGCATCCTTTTTCTTTTTAAGCAATCTCAATACCCATCACATAATTCATCCTCACAACAGCAAGCACTAAAAAATCTCCAGAGTCTCATGCTGGCACAAATATAGTCTAGTTTAATTCAATTAGCCTTGAAAACATGTAGCAAATGGAAACTCAGACAAGCTTATTTTCACACATATAGCTCCAAAAGCAGTACCTGTAACGCAACAATATATGATCATAATCATGAAATTAAGGGGGAAAAAGCTGGAAAATAGAAATTGATCTCATTTTAATGAGAAATTATGTAACAAATTGTTTCTTATGTCCTAGAATATAATGGTAAGATTCATATATAAGAATTAGTTTAATCTAATTCATTTAAAATAATTTATATTGGCAAAATCAGGTACTGAATCTATAACAGCTACTAGATAAGCAAAATCTACTATGCCTAAAAGATCTGACAAAAGGTGCAAGTGATCAAAGACAGAATTTTATCACTTACCTCATGATGCAGTTCTGCTATCTGATCTTTTAGTTCTCTGATATACTGGTTAGAATCAGATTTATTAAGCTGTCCTTGAATTTTTCCTTCTTCTCTCTGTTTTTGTAGAAGACGACTTGAAGTTATTCACAGCTATTCAGTATTAGAATCTTCAAATTAACTGTCTGCATATTTTGTCATGAAAAGAAGCTACCCACACATTTACCATTTATCTGTCCATCCAACATTCTTCATCTGGCTGAGGTTATCAGCAAGTATCTAGAGGCTTCARTAAGTTAGACCAAGGTGACCCTCCTCCAAACTATGTTGAGAGCTAAAGGCAGGACTCCATGGAAGAGCATGAAAAATTAAAGCTTCACATGTGGAAGAACATTTACAACCAACATAAAAGAGGTTCCATGTGCAATTCAGTAGATCATTTCTAGAGCATACTAAAACATAACTTAGTGTACRCATTTTGACCAATGTAAGATTTTCATTTAGTAACAAGGAATTTTTGTCTGCCTCCAAATGACAAGTGATACAGGTTCTTTCCTCACATTTTAAAATGTGCACTGGGGAACACCATACATGACAAGCTTTTATATTTTAAAACTTAATTTAGAAAAAGTATTATTTATTGCATAGAAGCTGCACAGAACACAAGTGAAGTCCCCTACTACCAGCAATATGACAGCTATGGAGTTAAATTGGCAAGTAAAAAAGCTGGCAGTAGAGGAAACATTGAGATTTTCCAAATTTCTCTTTGTTGGCCAGATGCTGCTCCAAAGCACGGATGATCCTTTGTTGAAGATGTTCAGACCTGAAAGCCTGCAACACTAACTTTTCAGCTTGCCTCTGCAGAGAGTCCTGAAATGACCGAACCAAATTCATGGCAAATTCATTTATCTCAGCTAAATAACTAGACCGTCTGGAGARCTTTTCTGAAAACAGACCATGTCTTCAGTTTGCTAGGCACTAATGAACAGTGGCGTTTCTTTCACTGAGTTATTTCTAAAACAACCATCAACTTTAGAGGATTCAAGCACTTTTAACTTTTATACAATTCTTTAACCCTAATTGTAAATCACATACAACCAAACATAAAACAGAAACCAGCCRGGGGGAAGAGAAGATTGAGGGGCGAATCTTATCAATGTGTGTAAGTAYCTGAAGAGAAGGTGTCAAGGGGACRGGGACAAACTCTTTTCAGTTGCCCTGTGTGACAGGACAAGAGGCAATGGGCAGAAGTTGAAGCACAGAAAGTTCYRCCTGACCGTGARGGGGAATTTCTTCCCTGTGAGAGTGACGGAGCACTGGACCAGGYTGCCCAGAGAGGTTGTGGARTCTCCTTCTCTGGAGATATTCAAGGCCTGCCTGGACGCAACACTAACGTGCTCTAGGTGACCCTGCTGAGCAGGGAGGTTGGACTGGATGATCTCCAGAGGTCCCTTCCAACCTCACCAATTCCATGATATAATGAGACCRTCTGGCTTTTCTACCTGTTACTCATTTTGATGAATTTCTACTCATATTTGAAGGAAGCAAGCAATAAATTTCAACAACAGCAAGTCCAAAGGATAAGTCAGTCATTTGCAAGCAGAATTTAAATACCAGTGCCTTGTAGAACAAAGGAGAGCATCAACAGTTCTTCAAAACAYAGAGCAGCAAGTATTAATAAAGGGTTTCTATAAAACATTTCTCTTAATTATCAACCCTATGACCCAACATACGCCAGGAACTAAGGGAGAGGGACAATATACCTCCTTCCAAACCCTTTTGCTGCATGAAGAGAACAACCTTGAGAGTCCTGTCAGTATTGGCAATTTAGAAGCAATTTCTGTAATTACAGAGCTCCCTCTTCCCTCCCTTTCCTGCAGCAGTGTAGCAGGCAATACAATTTTACTAGGAAAAAAAAAAATGAATTTCCTGTATTCAGTATTCACAGAATCTGCAACATGAAGGCCCAAGTTCCTTTACTGTATAATTCCATGTTGCTACAGGTTGCTTTGGAAACTTGATTCAGCATGAAGTTTCTCCTGTCATAAATAGGTTAAAAAAAGAAACAAGAAACTCATGTCTGTACAGGATACTGGGGAAATCAGAACAGAAGCATGACCTGCAAATTACAAATAATGCAGCTCTATACAGGAAAAGCTTCATTATTGTCACTAGCTATAATTCCTGAMAATGGAATGGCCTGTTCCGTCGTGGCAGCAGGAATATTTGGGAGAAATGCTCATTTTAGTTGTTTCCCTTTGAAAGACTTTGACTTTGCCATTTAAGCCTCTTATTCTAGGGATTCCAGATTACTATACAACCATAAAGTGAGCAAGAGAAAAGCAAGGTTTCTGCCGTAAGTAGTACATAGGTGCTAGAGCCCTCTTAACACAGATGTAGTAAATATCTAATCTTACACTGGAACTGGGCACACAAGAAGCATAAAACYGGCATTCCAAAGTTAAGTCAGTACCAATCAATACCAGAAGCAATAAAGTTTACTAGCTTAAGTTCAGCACTGCAGTAATAGCTGAAAGCTGTATGTCTGCAGTGCTGTACAAGTACTCCATATTGGTGATTATACACTGTACCATTATAGCTGGATGTTTTTCTTGCTTTTCATTCCTGATAACACCATAAAGTTACATACTACATTTCTGTCRTGTTTGCTTATAATAATGTAATTTGTAATGTAATTTGCTGATGAAAGAACAAACTAGCTCCAATCAGGTGAAACTGAATGTGGGGCATAAATCTGTTCTACATGGTTCTTAGTGAAGGGCAGAAAAGCTTCAGTTTTCCTTTCAGAACTTATGGATTTTGCGTAGCTGACAATTGAAAAAAAAATAAAATAAAACACCATTTAACACAAAACGGGGAACCCAGTATTATCTTTTTCTAGGAAGACACTTGTCAAAGAACAGTCAGATTGTAACCTCCCCTTGCAACCTTTGAAGCTCATGGTTTTAACTGCCTGCAACAAAAGTGAGATAATTCTAGCTCTTAACTATACAAAGCCCATGTTCCATAAGCTACAACAAAAATCTTTCCATGGCGGATAAAGTGGAAGGATGCCAGAAGAGAGAAATTTTAAGRCAAGATACAAGAGCCTTCTTCATAACTGCTGTTCAGAGATGAACAGCACTAAACTGTTACTAAGCAGTTTACTAAAGTAACAGTTACTATTTATTCTATAAAACATATGTAAACAGCTGAAAATTTACATCTTTCAAATGAACCAAAACAAACATTATATAAAAATTAGTTTAATCTAAGAAAATAATCTGTAAATTACTGAATATYCTTGAAAGTCATGAGGAAAGGTTTCTACGTAAGTGGAAAAAAAACATCTTACTTGAGGAATTGTTTCACTTTCCAATCACATTACRTATTTGTATTAAGCTCAAATTAATTTCTAACAGCTTCCAGCTTGTGATAAATTAGCATTTGGCATTCAAAGGCAAATTTAAATGAGASACAAATTTGGTAGGAACATTATTTTACACTAGTTTCTCATTAAGGCAGCTTTACAGGCATCAAAACAAAAAAGAGCTGTTGGCAGGAAAATACTTYAATGTGTGCAGTTCCTTTTACCATTGCAGCAACCAATATAAACATCTTTTTCTATTATATTTTGGTATGTCAGATAGAAGACTTTCTCCCAAATTACTTTAGTTCTAGATTTGCTTCTCCATCTACACTAGGTTATACAGCACATTATTTCTTGATTATTGTAAAAATCTTTCTTAGTCTTAAAAACTTTAAGATGATGTTAAGATCACTTGATAAAAATACTGTTATCAGTGTGTGCACCTCCCRAGACAGTAAATACCTTCCCCTATTACAAAACAAACTTCAAATTCTAACCCCATGCAGGTTAGAAAGTACACACCATGCTTCTGGATGACATTAGTTGTGGTGCGGCACTAATCTGCCTGCCAAAAACAGTCAGTACGCTCGCTCTAAACATTTACTGGCCTACAGATGGAAACTGCAGAGTTACGTTCACATTTCAGTTAGTAGTTTAAGAAAGCCTCAGTAGCTTTAGCTTGGCTTTTTCCATGTCAACTATAATATAATAATTATGTAGATACAAATTTTTACTCTTAAAACTAACCCACTCACYAGGCACCCTGACATTAATATCAGGGTTCCCATTTGTTCTTGGTTCAGAAACTGAACTAAACTTGACCTGAAACAGAGGGACAGCAAATTAGCTAGGTTAAAAGTTACAGGGAAGTGGGACAAACTGAAGAGAAGGTATAACAAGTTTTGAATGGAACTGAAAAAGAGGTAAGGACTTTAGACAGCAACACAAATTCTCGCAGGTTTTCTCTTCAGACTGCTGTTTGCACAGTGTGGCTTTTGCATTTACTTAATTTGTTAAGGTACTGCAGGGTAAGATAACCTTCTTTCAGGAAGAACTACTTGTCCTCTACCATCCTCCTGTTTCTCCAGAGAAGGGTGTTTTCCCTTTCTCCTATTCTACTGCTACCAGCCTTCAATCCACTTTCAAGAATCATAACCCTCTGAATACCAGATTAATTCATTCTCTCCCTGAAGGGCCAACAGGATATATTAAAAAGGTTTCTAAACTCAGGAAAAAAAGAACAAAACAAAAAACCCACCCACCAAAAAAAAAGAAAAAAAAAGGCAAAAAAACAAAACAAGAAACAAACCCAATTCTACATGGACTAAGTCTTGTCTGGTCCCAGCCATCTCAGCCTAGGAAACAGCTATGGCAGATGGAAGTTCAACTATGGAGGTAAAGGATACCTGGGACTGGGGAAACAAAGGACTGTTGACCCAAAGGACAAGAGTCTTCACTCTCCATGGTCCAACCTCAGCATGTTGGAAGGTTGGAGCCCATATTCAGGATATTCCTTATATCTTTTTTGTCAAATCTGTTACTATTACAGCTAGCTTCTAGCTTCAAGGGTTGAGCCACACTGATGTGCTGGGAAAAAAAAATGCTTTTAGCATGGATCCATTTGGCAAATCTTCTACAGCTCAAACTAATCAACTCTCTTAAATAGTAAGGCTGAATGATAATAGCTGAAAAGCTAACTACAATATTAAGTGCCTAGCATTTTTTATACTGCACATTCTTTGTTCTTGAGTAGTTCTGTACTTCTGAAGAAGACAATATTCAAACCAAATGAACTGCTTCAAAGTGAACTTTAAGATTCCACCTACAATTTAAGAAGTCAAGGTATGAATATCATGCCTTTCAAAAGGAAACAGCACAAGCAATTAGTAATCTCTCTCTTCATAGGGGTTTAAAAATCTAAGATTATACACATAGGATGTGGGTTTTGCTTTTTTTTTTTTTTTTTTTTTGAGGGGGAGCACTATTACAGAAAATCTGAGGTATTTGAGAATGTCACGACAAAATGCCTGGTCTCTAGGCAATAACAGCTACTTTAATGAACAATTAAAAACTAGACTACATATCAAGAAGCAAAAAATTTGAGTTATCAAAACAACAAAAGCGTGAAAGCTACGCAATTACGGAATCCAGGAAGCTTAAGAAAATAAGAATCATATTTTCTAAGAACAACAGAAATGACATTAAATAAATTTTATATATAATCTAGGGTACCGCTTCTGCATACTGGTACTAACGCAATGCCTACCCTCTCCTTTCCAGGATAGTTTCTAGAAATGTAATATCTTGTTGGTGCTACATAGTATCATCTGAGACCCATCATCTTTATTTCATTACATTTAGAAATAAATAGTAAATCCTCCTCTCTTACCATCTCTTCCAACACCAGGCCAGCTCTACCAGGTAGCAATTTCTAACGAGGTTAGAAATTYATGCATTAGGAATTTGCCAAACTCCACAAGCATTCTGCTGGCCAGGTATCACCTCTCTCAAGGAAAAGGTACACCAAACAGTTTAAGCAGCCAATACCCAATCTAGCCTCCTGCCCAAGAGACTGCCTTCAGAGAGGGAGTAGCATAGGCAGGGAAGGTGCAGGGAACAGCACTACAGACCAACAGAAGCAGCTGCTAAGACTGACCTCACTCAGGCCCCTTCAGTTTTGGGGATCTCACCTCTCTCACACAGCTCTGAAATATCACAGATAGGGTACTTGTCTGCATACCAAGATCTACACTGAAAGCTCCTGCGGGGGGAAAAAATCATGTTTTAATACACAGAACTCTGCTCCCCCAAATTTTGCTTCTTAGAATGAGGAACAAGTTTGAAGTATCAGTTGAGATTCATGGCTGTAGTGTCAGACTTGGATCCTCCTTTGTCAGGCTAAGGGAAAAGTAGCTTTTTTTTGTACCTTCACAAAAGGAAGCAGCTGGTCTTGTGAAACACATTAGTTGATGTCTATCAAGAACTACTGAGGATGTGGAGACCTTCTAAACTCAGCATAGGACCAGGATGCACAGCTGGCAACAGAAGAGTGCAGGGACAGACTGTTCCAGAGAACATGGTTCTTAAATTACTGAAACTATTACTAAACATTACTGTATAGGAACCACAAAAACCATCTATATAGTAGTAGTAATGATAAAAATAAGTTGAAACAGAAAACCCTGGAAAACACTTGGAACATACTGCAAACCTTAAGCCTGCTTTCATGCTGCTAGACCAAGAAAACTCTATGTATAAGTTGGACAAGATCAAAGTCATCTGAGTAACAGTTGCAGGTGTTTCACTCTCAGAGGAGTACAAGCCCAAAGTTTTCTAAACAGTCTTGAAGTTCAGAGTAAGAAAATAAATACATGTCAACAAGCAAATAGCCCATTTTTAAATAACAAGAAAACTTCTAAGGTTGTTTTTATTTTATATCTACAGATTTAAAATGCACAAAACAAAACCAGTGGTTTTATATGTAGCTAAAATCCAGAAACACCAGACAGTTCCTGCTCTGGAGATCACCATGTATCAGCTTTACTGAAAACACTTGAAGAGAAGAGTATCTGCCCCATACCCTTATATTGGTCTTTTCTGACTTAGAAATCTAACAATCTGTCTCAGTCCCCTTTTCAGGGGAAACTTTTAAACTCTTACTCTGGCAAAAGACACTGCTTTAAAAATGTAAATGAAGTTTATTGAGAAGGGTAAATGTGGTAACTAGTGTCCTCTCAGTGACTTTACAGTGACTCATTCTAGACTTTCAAAAAACACATCACTAACATCACACACCACTATTGATAAGAGTAAAAAAAGTTTCCTGTAATTTGAAATGATGGAAACAATTTCTTTACTCAACAGTCAGTACTTGGAAAAGTTATTAAACAGAGGTCATAGAAAGGCTTCATTCTAGAGAAATAGCGCTAAAAGTTTAAACTGTGTGGGAGAAAACTAGCACAATCATGGATTTCCTTTACAGTTGCTCTCAAAGGAGCTCTGACATGGTTAACGATAGGGTAAATGTGACAAAATTCTCTGAATCTGCCAGGAAGCACACCAGAAGGAAGTGATGTTACCCCCTGTCCAGAGCAACCTAACAAACATAGGAATGAATTCTGACAGCTAATTTTCCCTTTAAGATTACTCAGGTCTAAAAAAATAGTTTCCTATTTCACAAACAGGCTGCAAGGCTCCCCATCCCAAAGCAGCAGCGGGGAGCTTGCAAGGGCAGCTGCAAGTCGCGAGCCGGCGCGAGCCGAGGGCCGGCGCGGAGCAGAGCCTGCAGCTGCCCCGCTCAGCTCCCTCGGCCTGCCCGCRCCTCCGTGCGCGTTAGGAGCTAGAGTAATCAACGGGCAGGGGGAACCGCGACTTATTTAGCCTTGCCTGGATTTCTCAAAAGCCTCTCTCTCTCTGTTAGTTTGTCCTTTTTTCTACTTTTGTGAGGGAGGGGCTTTCTTCCCCCCACCCTTAAATTACTGCTGAGTGACCAAGAGGCCTGCCCACCTGGGATCAGAAGGAGCACTTCCTGTAAGGCCAAAGAGTAGAGAAGTTTAGTAGATTTTCTTCCGGCAGCTTTAGGAAGGCACACAGAGGCTACGAGCAATAGGATTTTAAAGGCTGATATTAAGAAATTAAAGGYATATGCTTGCTGCTGCTTGCAGCTATCCACTTAGTTCAGGTGAAAATATGGAAGACCAATTCCTCAACTCCCTGAGGAAACAAACTCTGGGTTTTGCTGACTGATTATAGACATAAAGACATATTCCTTGCTCCTGGCTCCCACCTCTTTGCACGTTATAAAGGGATGGGACAGAAGGGGTCACAGAGCGCAGCCTGGCCAGAGCAAGTCAGGTGCCTGCTGAGCCTCATCTTCCCTCTTCGACAAAGCGAGACACTCCATTTGGAGAACAGCTTCTCCCTAGCGCAAAGGCACAGCCCTGCCATTCAGAATTCAAGCAGAGTATGTTTTTCGTTTACTTGAATGCCCTGCTAAAAGCCCAGAAGCCTGCTAAATACTTCATTAACAAGTCACATTTCCTTCCCAAGGGTTTTATAATCTAAACTGGTAAGTGGGGTGGCTTGGGGGGAGTGCTGGTGGGAAGAGAAGGCAGAAGAGAAAAAAGCTGACAAAGTACACCTGTGTTTATACACAACTTGAGGGTTTTTCTTTGTTATTTCAGAGGCTTAGGTATACAGAACACAAGTTGAATTGTATTTCAGTTTTGTTATTTGCACTAAAGAACAGTTCTTACAGTTCTTTTGCTTTGGAGTATCATCAAGGAATGGGTTATTCTTTGCACTTCAGTATGCTTACGCAGAAGTTTAAAAAAATCAGAAGGAACTGAATGCCCAAACAAGAAAAAAAAGGCATTTAGAATATAGAAGATGTAATCCTCTAAACAAGATGTCTGTTTATTATGATATTTGGAAGTTATTTTTCTATTAAATGATGACAGAATTCTATTCTGTTTCTAAATATTCCATTTCTCCTCTCTCTCATTATTACTAAACAAAACTAAGAGTGACCCAGAAACTGTGATTTAAATCTAGCATCTGTGTATGTAAAGTCACATCAGTTCTTATGTGGGAGTACTGATACTCTGTAACAAATTTAACACTAGCGTCTTGCACCTACACCTACGATAACATTTAAAAGAAAACAGCACAATTTAGGTTAAACATTGCTATGGACCATGAAATGCAGACCTGGCACTGAATCCCTAGAGCTTCTTAGAAAAGCACCATCCCCCTCAAAAAAGGAAGGTTATGCGGTAAGTTAACTTCCTCCCTTCATCTTTATCAACTCTGAAACAATAGTGACAAGCAGACCTATTCGTGATGCTCCATGTTTAGTGTAATAACTTTGAGACGGACACCCACACTCCATGACTGGCTGCTTGAACTTTATGGTGGTAAAGGTGGTATTTCAAGTCATTAAAGCACTATTAAAAGACCCTCTGCTCTCCATATCAAGTCACAGCTATTACTGTGACAAGCTGAATGCAAGAGAATGGAAGGAGGCAGCAGAGTTATCCAGCATCTCATCCCTATGCCTAGGTGCCCTGTTTCCTTAAAAGGCAGTTTTAGTTTAGGCTGTAAGGTCAGCTTCACGTTCTTACAGTTCACTACCTCTGGGAGTTAGGTTTTCCATCTCCATTATAACTTTTTTGTGCAGGTGTTTGAGGCCTTTGAGCATGAGTACCCAAAAAGGAAGTTTTGATCACAAGTTTCATATTTGCTGGCAAAACACACTGGTCAAAAATACCTATTTACTTGTAAAAGCTTACAAAAGCTGTCACAGCCCAATAAAAACATTTCAATTTACTTTTGACACTCTGGACTTAAATGACATTAGAAGAACATTTACTTCAGCAAAACCACTTTAAAGCAAGTTTGTATACATTAAAACTTCARCCATGTATTTCACAGCCATACAAGCTGTATTTCAGACTAGTATTTCAGACTAGTATAAACTTTTTAGATCAATAGTTCAAAGCCTACCACTAGAGCAAGCTTACTAAATTAGAAACATGAACCACTCAGCTACAGAATGACTTCGTACTCCAGACTAACCAAAGAAAGCAAAGCAGTTCTCAATTATGCAGGATACAAAGAATCTTGCTGAAAGAGAYTGCAGATCACAAAGTCATTAACACGTGATCATTTAGGAAAAACAAGAAGATTCAAACTTGAAGTGCACTTTAATAGGAGACAAATACAAGATCACCCAGAAAATGAGAAAAATGAAAAAACATATTGAAAGATTGCATCATCCAAAGTAGTGATTGTGAGATGATGTGGAAGGAGAGATGATGTGGATAAACAACTGAACATGCAACAGTGCAATATCATGACAAACAGGGACTGTGTAATCTTTAGATGTATAAACCAGATTTGTGAAATAAATTACCTTCCTGCACTTATCTTTACTTGCTTCATGACCAAATATTATCAAATTCTGCATACAATGCTGGCACCCATAGCTTAAGCAGAAATGCCAAAAAATCAGAAGGAAATAAAAAAGAGCTACAAAGTGATTGAGCACTGATGATTTGATCAGTCAAGACCAAAGAAAACACTAAGTCAGGCATATTTGCATTAAAAAACATCAGCACAAAAAAACATCAGCACAAAATTCTAACAGGGTACAGAAACAGATCATGGTTGGATTCATCACCTTGACTTCATAAAATGAAGGCTAGAGGGCTTTCTGGAAGACCCATGTTAGTCAAACAAAGGAAGCAGGACAGCATTTAAAGGCTATTCTAAAGAAGAAATAAGTCAGAACAGGCTACTGGCTACTTCTGACCTACAAAATCACATGGTTTAAAACCAACATTTTACTAAAAATAAAGYTTAAAGTTAACACAAGWAAGACATTGACCTGAATTCAGCTATTTTCATGTTATCTTGCTAGAAAATAAGTGATTCATATGCAATGCTTACTTTACTTATCTAAGTATTTCTAATGTACTGATTACAGCATTATCTAAACATTATGCGATTAAAATGACTGCTTTATCTTTCAATAAATTCAGTGCCTGCTGCACTACAGGAAAACTATTCAAAGTGAAGAATTTTTTATGCAAGCTCTATTAAATTTATTTGTATACAGTCATTTATACGATTCAAGTTGATATTATAGAGACAATATGAGAATGTTACTGCACATCCTCCTTATGCTCAAAGCAAAATTGTTACCAAGGTTGAAATAGGAATAAAAATAAAAGTCTAARAAGACGCTGATTCCATGTAGGAAGAGACTAAAAATACTTAAGTAATTGAGAAATCAGAGGGGAAAAAAAGGTTTGGACACTAATACAGTAAAATCACCTTGAGCACAAGATTTCAGAAGAAAAACGGACACTAATAATGCCATTAAAAGTAAAAACACTAGAGAGTAAGTAGCTTATAACAGAGGAATAAAAAACAAAAGAATTCTTCACAGATGAACAAAGCAAAATTTAAATAAAACAATAGTGACTGAATAAAGGAAGGGTAGAGTACAGTAAAGCACCAGAATTTCTCAAAGCCCCCCAAAATAGAGAAAAGAAGTCATTCATGATTMTCAGAGCAAGGGAGCAGTGAGCTCACAGTAGAATGGAAGCTCCAAAAGGAACTGAAAATATAAGAAACAGCACAGGGGCCAAAGGATGCATCTTCAGATACTACAATGACATGGCTGCACTAAATAGCATTTCTGTTTTCAGGATTTAGATACAAGTAGTAAGAGTTTACAACAAATCCTCCAATACCGGTTGAGCAGGAAAGCAAACACAGGCAAGGATGGTTGCTAGAACCAAAATGTGGCTTTTTGGATAGAGGACGTTTTCAATATGATACATTAACTGGCAAGATTTCACAAGAAAACACAAACATGAAAGTCAATTTAAGAGAATGTTACCTGTTGTGTGGCACTTGTACCAAAGCAACAATTACCTGCTCAGAAATATGCTCATGAGGAAGATTTAAGGCCTTTGTTTATAAAAGGGGCACATTCAGCAAGACAGCATTATCCCACTTTGCAAAGCAGTGCTTTGTTCAGAGTAGGTTGAAAAGAAAAGGAAGCAGAGGAAGGAAAAAACCCACAAAGCATAAAAGTCATCAATATCAAGGTGTACATTTAATGCTATCACTTGTTACCTGGATTTCTAATTCTGCAATATGCTGCTGGAGCTCAGCCACAGCTGCAATGCGGTCTGCCTCACGGAGCCTTGCTGCCATTACTTCTTCTTTGCTCTGAAAGAAGTGATAGATTAAAACCAACCAGTATTGTCCCTTTCAGCTGAGTACAGACTGGACACTGCTTTCACCCAAAACTGGGTAGGCAAACAACATACCTTAAAAAACACTGCTGAAGAATCATACCTGTTGATATGTCATACTCTAAGAAAAACCCCAAATTTAATTTTAATCGTTCGGTTCATATAATTATCTAATAACAATTCTAAGCTATATTCATCTAATAAACATTGATGTAATTTTGAAAACACACGATGTAACCAGGCCCATGCAACAGTCATCTTGCATTCCAGAAATATTATACTATAAACACTTTAGAGTGTYAACATGATAAAAAGACCTGTTCATTCTTCAGCTTTAGAGTTTGTTTATAAAAAACAGCAATAAAGGCTTCACAAGATGACTTACTTCATTACCATTCTCTTCCAACCTCCCCCCCCCCCCAAAAAAAAAAACAAGAACTTCATTGACATCCAGGTACCTCAGTGACAGCCTACAACAAAGGCATGCAAGATATTTTGCAATAAAATTCTAATGCCCATAACCTGCAACCGGAGTTCCAGTGAAAGTTCAGTGACATGCATTTAGGTTTGGACAAAACACAGAAGGACATGTCTTTGTTTCTGTTCTGCGAGGCAATTCCTCAAGGCTCCAGAATGACTGACATTACATTGTCACCAGCTCGGCACTGCCGCTGAGAGAAGCATCACAGATGCTGAGTCAGCATTACTTTACTTTCAGCTGAAGTGCACGTTCCTCTGGAAGAGGCAGCCTAGGCTCAGACACACTTGCTCACAGAGCACACCAACTGTGCAACTCTAAACAGCACTGGTAGTGTCAGTGTTGCACTGGATGGTGCTGATGCTTCCACTGAAACAGAGCATGCACGTCCTCAATAATTACCGTGGAAGCTGATATAGAAGGAAAGGCAAGGCTAGGGAAAAAGTATAAATCTTTTGTTCTGCATTTTTAATACTTCTCTATATAACTATTGCTTGAAAAATTAGTGCTGTGTTTCAAAAACCAGTTTGAAATGAAGTGCTTGCTATAGAAGCAATGCAGAAGCCATTTTACAACATAACTCTCCATGCAAAAATATCCCAGTGAGAATAGGCTTATATATTAATTCAGGCTCTGGGTTAAAGATATATTATTCTGTTTGCAGTCACAGATAACAACTTCAAAGTAATATTGACTACACTCTCTCAATCTCTTAAAGATTGATTAGGATCTTAAGTATCAAAAAGGCAAATAAAGTTTCAGATTAAATGAAAAACACTCATACGTCATTAAGGCATATACCAAGAGCAGGCATATTTTTTAAAAAATGAAATCAATAAGCATCATCTCAGCATTAAATAATGACACTTAAGTCATTAAGAAACTTGAGAAGTGGTTATGGTAAACAAAATAATGGAACCGAATTCTTATAGTTAAGATTCAGTTGGCTGTTTCTTAAAAGCTTGTGATGGAGTTTGATAAGCAGTAAAAGTTGTCTTCCCTGCACTTTAGAYTCAGGTACCCCTAGAAAACAGCAAAAAAAATTGCCAAATAAAAACTATACAATATGGCTGAGTAATGAACACAAGGTCAGAGTTTACAGTGCAACTCAATTGGTCAGATTTATGCATTTGGAGAAAAGAAATTTAAGAAAATCTGTAAAAAGTAGGATATTGTAACAGAACTATGCATATCAATATGGATGTAATTTCATCTCTAGGCTTTAGTAACAGTGATAAACCACTCAAGCTACACCCTTGGTTTATACTGCCATCAGAACCCTTTGATAGAATTACAGACAATGTACTCTTTAGTGTAGGAATCTCAAGTAAAATGCATGTATATAGGGGAAAAATAGAAGAACACTCACATAACTGTGCTCTGAACAAATGAGCACAGAAACATAAGCAGCACCCATAAAAATGTTTGATTAAATTAGCAGAAAAGACTAACGTAGGATCATGAACAACTTGAAAGTCAATGCTGTTATACTGTTATTTGAAGTTGACAATTTATAGCTAGTTTTGTAAGTGATAGTTTGATAATTTATCTCACATTATGGTACTGTTTTAACACAATAATGATATTATTCAGAAGYTACTGACTGTTCAGCTCTTTAGTCGACTTTATAAAATACTATTCATACATGTTGTGAAAAATAGATATAAGTAAATATGTTCTGTTTCAAAGTTTTCCATGTCTAACAAAAATGGCTTAGCTGTAGTGATCTGCAGTGATTTGTCTATTTTAAAATAACAAACGTGTCTACAAATTTCAGGAAATTTTTCATCAAGTTTAAAATAAGCAAGCATGTAGGACTACTACTTTATTATAATATCATATTACATTTGCACAATTTATAAAGAGAAATTGTATTAGAGACTAGTTACAGATTTAGTTACAACATCAACTAATAAACCTGAGATTCAAACATCATACTAGGCTCTCGTTCGCACATTTATAGAGGCTACTTTGCCCAGCTTTTTGGATTTGATCCCTTAAAGACTAGTTACTGTTAGGCAATGAATACTCTAATACTCTCTTCCATATGCCTATCCATTCAAATGCTAATTTTATTTCCTTTTTTGAACCTAGAGGAATTCTGCAGTAACAGTCAGGGTTGAAGCAATGAATCTTTTCCATCCTTAAAGTCAGCTGAAGTACACGCTAATGAGAATCTGTTGAATAAGAGGGTGCCTCTTGTACATACTATGCACACAGACACTTTTCTAAGTAGAACCACACTTCAAAGTAAAAGTTTATCTTTGTGGGACCACAAAGAAACAGTTCTGTCAAAACCTCAAATGTTTTTTATGAGATGGTAAAATCAAGATGACATTGTCAAATCAGTAAAAGCAAGTTTTGTTTTTGTGATTTTTACTTCCCACTAAAGACTCAGTTCTATTCAACAGTAGTGTACAACACAAAACATATCTATGTTAGTACACAAATAGTCTATTTGTGATGCTGTTTACCTTGCATTCAATCTCTGCTTGCCTTCGTTTTGCTTCACTCAACTGAGCAAGAAGTCCTTTGTTCTGTGCAGAAAGATACTGTACTTTCCCCTGTAGGCTGGTAACCTCTTGTTCTGCCCTCCGTAAGTGGTTACTGTTGATCTGATTCTGATGTTTACAAGAAAAAAAAAATGTTAAAAGAAGATCTTAGATATAGATTTGCCACCTAAGATCTGACAAGAAAGGTGCCTATACATACATATTTGGATCTCCAAGAGCATTTCTTTTAAACAGGATTAACAGATCATTTGTTAAAAGGTTTTCAATGAAAAAATCATTCAGAATTTTCAGTTTCTAAATGTAACCAGGAGAATTTGCATCACATTTGTTTTACAACCATCACATTCAGAGTGTGCTTAAATAACAGAATGCCCTGTGAGAACATTAGCTCTCGGGCTACTGTACATCTGCCTCCTCTAACCTTTTACTTCAGTAAAGTCAAAGCCTTTGTGAACTTGCATCCCAATTACAGCAACAAGCTGAAACATCCAAGAAGCACCAGCTAGCCAGAAATGCTATATGCACATCTGTCCCATGAACTCCTCACAGAAATATGCAACCATAGTTAAGATCAGTGAGTTAGTACAAGATGCATGGGTTTTGTATGAAACTACGGATAAACCAGTATGTAACCATGTTTTGTTCAAAGGATAGTTAAACAGTACAAGCATATGGAAGGACTCAGTGCATAACACACTGAAATGAACTAGCTAAAGGTCCTGTGATTTGAGTTCACCTAATTCACAGAGCAGGATAACTGTGCCCCCTACTGACTGAAACAAAGACGCTGGTTAACTGAGGGGGAAAGACTTACACTAGCRAAAAAGTATTAACACTTCGATGAAAATTAAAAAAAATTAAGACAAGATGAAACTTTTTATTTAGTTAGCATAGATGACATTGGTGCCTTTGTCAGAAATAATCAACTGTGTGCCTTGTAGGTAACCTATCTCTCTTCAAGGGAGTACATATGGATGCACTGCTGGTTTCTGGGATTGAAGAAATTTGTTGAGTGAAGCACAGTTTTTCATTTGAGTTCTTTGCACCTTTTGGATGCACAGGTCTCCCTTCAAGTATCAGTTATATTTAGCATATATTTCAAGGAAAGATTTCTCAAAAGCCTGTTACAAATCCTTCTTAATCAGCCGCACGCTGTGCTTATTGACAGATTCAGCTGAGACTTCTGTAATGTCATATAAAATTGCCCACTTTAACACACCACCATTTTGGATTTGTTTATTTAACAAATTATTCTCTAGTTACAGAAAAAAGATCCTGAAAGACAAGTTATTTTTGCCTTTTCTGTAAAAGTCTTGGCAATACTAAATTCATGTTTTCCAACAGATGAAAGGTAAAGCTTCTGCTAAAAACTGACACCACAAAACTGTCTCGCAGCAAAACCCCAGGTTAGTAACCAGACTCATGTCCTTCAGTAGATATTCTAGAATAGGTAATTTCACCAGAAGAACACACACAGCCATTTAGAGAATTAGAATTACTATATCAGAATCAGTTAGGCAAAAGCTTGGAAAATTTAATACGCCTTAAGCCTACTTTTGTGGCAGTACCAGTTACAGGTCAATTCAGATTCACACATAAGGATTAACTGATTAGTATAAATGAGAAATTCAGGAAGTTCAGGAAGCTTAGTCCTGCAAGTAGCTGAAGACAAAGTAAATTGGACTGCATGCACTAGATTCCCTCCAACAGCATAAAATACACATTTAGAAACTGTAGTCATGGACAGAGACGGTAAAGACCATCTGGTATCTATCATTTGATATCCAATTTGCCAGTATTCAGCTCAGTTCACACATGTTAGTGTTCAACATCCTACCTGTGTTTCCATCTCCATCATTCTTTGTTTGATCTCTCTTAGTTCTGCCTGAGTTTCTGCTTCTCTCAATCGAACTGTCATGAGTTCATCCTGTAGTTCATTCACTGCATTTTTTCTGGGAGGATCTTTCCATCTTCCAGTTGTGCGAGCTAGATGACGCTAAAACAACATGTCATCACTTGATAAACCTAATCTTTCCTAGTGTTCAGTCACTGAAGATAACACTTTGCTTCAAAGATCTCTTTGGCATCTCACAGTTGTACAGGTTACATGGCTATAGAGTTACTGTTCACCATAACAACTGGAAATCYATGCAAATTTACCATGTTAAGAACTGAGAAACAAGAAGTTGAAGACAGGAGAGTCCAACTGCAGAAAGCTGGTCAATTGCAAGTACACCCTGATGAACAACTTTGTCTATCTTTAGCCAAAGTCACTGAAGTCAGAGCCTACTTTCATTTCCTAGTCAGGTACTTCCTTTCTACCAAAATGGTTAGTTGGTAACACAAATCTTTCTGCCACCTGTAACAACTTGGGACCAATTTCTAACATACCTTTGAAGTGAAGTTTCTTGTGACAACTTAAAGACTTTCTCTCCTGATAGAAACTGCTATTTGGGGATCAAGCCTATTTGACATCTACATCTTAAAAATTTTTGTATTATTGTACTTTGCTTTATTATCATTCATTGAATTCATTTTAAAAAAAATATTACTACCCATACCTGCCAGTGTTCCTCCAAATCTTTGACTTGCTGCCTTAGTTCTTTGAGACCCATCAGAGCTTCTGCTTCCCTTAATTTTACTGCAATCAGTTCTTCTTGTAATCTAGCAACATTTTCTTCATCAGGTAGAGAGCTGTTCCTCTGAAACAGGTAAGATCTTCTTAAACATGTTTTTGAGTAAAATTGTGTTTAGTGAAAACTGCTCCAAAAACATATACACGGAATGATAACTCTTGTTACTAACTGAAATTTTACTGACACACCCCTCTAAAACCAAATCCCTCAAAATATTAAATTCTTGTATAGAATAAGTGTGAATATGTATCTTTCAACTGTCAACTACAAAAATAAAACAAAAAAATCCTTAAGACTAGATATTCTGACTTCCAGATTTCCTTTGATAATTCTAGCATAGCTAGTCTGCAGAATTGCATCATTTACACTGTTTTTGGTATCGTGTCATCAAAAATATGGGAAGTGGTATCATACCAAAAATATGGAGAGAAATCTGAAAGACTTTAGAGTAGTTAATAAAAGTAAAGCAAAAAATGAATTAAACTCTTATAGTTCTGTTATTTAGACTTACCAAGAAAGAGTAAGTGGAAATTTAGATTTTGGAAAGCAAGTAATCTGCCTTTGCAATAGCAGAAAGATATGTCAAAAAAAAAAAAAAAAAAAAGGAAGTGTCCATTGAGATTTGTAACAACAGCCAAGAGAAGGCCCTATGGATGTAAGTGCATGGATGTATATACAAAAACACATGAGAAAAAGTAGCAAGACGAAAAAGCTAAACAGAAAGTAGGAAAATAAGAAACGTGTTAACGGCAGGAGTTACCTGGAGAAAGTAAAATAATGGAAGTATAATGAAAGCATTGCAAAGAAACGGATGGGGAGAAAAAGGACATAATAGCCTATCTAAACTACAATTTCCCTACACTGAGCTCTATGAATTGTTTAAATGGTCAAATACTCAAAGTTGAACTGTGTTTCATCACTTTACTGCATTTTTTCAGTAGTAATGATCAAGTATTTGGGGGGTATATAATATTGTGACAGATTTTTTTAAAAGCAGAGAATGAAGTACACGATCATCTCTGATTCTCATAATGCTAATTATTTATTAGCATCTCTGAAATGTTTCCAATTATGAGCTGCAAGTTTTGGCAAGAGTAAGATGTGATAGGTTTGTTCTTGACAAATCAGTGTCAGCACATTCATGCAACTCCTGGGTTAAAGTTTTCTCAGGTTACATGGCACACCAGTATAACAGCAGCAGAGAGCTGTATTTACAGGAGTTTGGAGGTTACTTCAAGTCATTTCCCGTGTGCCTGGATTCAGTTATGCTTGACTGAATACTACTTCCCATCTAGGTTTGCCCATTAAGTTCCCTTCCCCCCACCTTCTACAGATATTCTTCATATTTAAATTTTTGGTAAACGCTACCTACACATTAAAGAAGGTTAAATAAAAAAAAGCATTCTCTCATTGAATTTTGCGCAACACTTCAGATGTAGAATTCTTACTGATGTTCAGCACAGTAAGAGCTATCACCCTACTGGCCTGTTAGATTCCTATCAGGTCTTTCAGATAATTTTATTAACTCACTAGAGTCAAGTTTTTTACTTATTTAAAATAACTAGTAATTTCTGGTCAGTCCTTGAGTATAGCTCTTTAAAGTTTGCAGGAAGAAGCAGTTTCCCAAGCCAATATAATATGATTGGAAGAATATGACTTGTGTTAGGTCATTTAGTATTTTTCTTTTATTTTACAGTCAAACTTTTCTTCAAAGGAAGGTAAATGTTTGACAGCTGGTTTCAGTACAGCCAGAGCTCTGGCATTAGTAAGGTGTCAGACATGGCTCTGGCTGGCATCCAAGTTAGAGATTTTGATACTGAACAGTTGAGGTATTTTTTTTCCCTGCCCATAATGTGAAGAATTTGGAGAGAAACAGAACTACAAGACCTGGGAATGGGAACACTGAAATTGCCCCCTGTTCCTAAAGCCTGCAAGTGACCTGTTCTTCACACACATCTCCCAGAGCAAACATTGCTTGGTTTGACTGCATTAGTTTCAGCTTTGAAAAGCATTTTGCAGTTAGGAAAACATGACAGAAGATTCTAGAGCAGAGTTAARCAGAGAATTACAGAGACCTGAATTCTATCTTCAGTGCTATTTTACACTAAGGATCCTGGGTCTGATTTACCTTTTCCATCTCTAGAACTTTATCTTGCATCTCCTTCAGGGCACAGTGGGACTCAGCTTCACTCAGCCTGGCTTGGACCAACTCTTTTTCCAGCTGTAGCACAAAGTCTTCACTGTATCGTGAACTGCAGTTATGCTACAAAGTTTGCAGAAATATATTTAGTATGAAGCACCAACTATTTGAAAAGGGGTTTATGTGCCAGATTTGGAGAGAAAATTAAATTCAAATGCTTAAGATTAGGATTATTAACTTAAAATCAACAAAAGAGTTTACCTTATACAGGTCTACTCACATGCCCATCCAGACTGCTAAAACCAGGAATCCTAAGGCACAGAATCCTAATGCATAATTCCAAATGTGCAGGACCAAACTGAGACCCCTACTATTAATGATGAGAAATACCTTACATTTCCTCATTTTTATGGACTGAAAAGTTTAAAGTATCTGTAGTTATTCTATGATACGCAGAAACATAGAGGTTTGGGAAAGACTAGTTATTTGCATAATGCAAGTATTTCCCTTGATCCTAATCATAGTTAAACTTTGATTCGGCATAAACATCCCACAATCTTGGCTTTATGGTAGATCTCATATGCTCTAATTTATTGTCACTTTGTTTTTTCCCCTTCTTCCCTGACCATAGTGCACAAACTGAAGACAAACAGGACAAAAGATAYACAACATGTAACTACACTTTCTTTAAAAGCACTTGCATTCCAGTTGAACTTTTCTTCATGACACAGTATAATTTCAACATGTTAACTCAGCTGAAGTTGTTACTTTAAGTTATATTTCTTTAAAAATGCAGGATACAGCTCACTGTGAAACTATAAAGGAGGGAATACACACAAAGCCTTAAAAGGCAAACACACYTTTTGCATAAAGCCTTTAGTTTCTTTAGTGAGGCTATACATTTAAATGTCCCTCCTACTTAACTCAATAGCTGAACACACAGGGAAGGCTGTTAATGTACAAAAATAATTGTAATATCGGTCACTGATGGTCCTGCTCACTATCAACTTTCCCTCATACCAAACTATTTCTATTATCTTCAAATCCCACTATGACTTTGCCTCAGCAAGTGGTRGAGGTAGCCCCAATCTGAACATAAAGAGAGAAGAGTGGACTACGCTGATGCATTGGTTCAAATGCTTCGCATGATATGGAGCATAATCAGCACATGAAACAACATGCAGAGGCAGGGAACAGGAAACAGCTKTGATCTTCCCTGGCTGTTTATACATGTTTATCTATGGTGCATACAGCAAATCAGATGGACTCTTGTTCCAGATTCCAGTTCAGATAGGGTATGAAAGAAGAACACATAGCATGCTTTTGTTGGGTACAAAATCCTCCCATACTTTCTAGGAAACTGAGGAAACTGCAATCTGAAGAGTTACTTAAATATATCCTAGTTTTACAACAATGTGCAAGTGTACTACAGCCAGTTTGGGACTACAAAAACCTAACTGATGTTTGTGAAGTAATGAGTATTTGGGAGGGTAAGAAGGTAAGATACTTAGCCAGTTATAGGCACAAGTCATGCAATTTTTAATTGTCATTAAATGTAACCTGCCTAAGGAATATATTATGAGTATTTATGTATTCAATCACAAACTTAAAACAGTCTTGACAGCCTGCCAAAGCAGCAYAACCAAAATTAAAACAAACTTAAATGCAAACTTGCAGAGTTCAAAGCTAGGAGTTTTGCTTCTTCAAAAAGCCTGAACAGGTCAAGGATGGTTCTTATGTTATATGAAGTTACCAAAATTAGTAAATTTAGCCAAAAAGTTCAAAAATTCACTTTTTGGACTGACATGTTTAGTAAAAATCTGTTTTTACATGTTTGCCTTAAGCTCTAGGATTTATGGCAAAGAAAAAAGCAACTGGTAATTGGAAATATGGATTCCAATTAAGTGCTTTAACCATGGAAGTACTACTTTGATTTAGCATGTGTTGAACAGATGCCTCTATATTATACAGTACTAAAAATGTAGTTCTACAGCCACCTGCTTCTGAAAGAAACAAATCCTTGCTTGGGTTCACACAACTGGATGTGTTATTCTTCCCAACACCCCCTAGATGTTAAAGTCTGAGACTGAGATTCCACCGCTCCTGATATTTCCCTAACTCTAGATTGCTACATGTAATTATACAGATCAAAGAGCCTTTCTAGTACCTATACTGAAGGGCAACTAATGGATCATTCAGCAGCTGCCCAGCTAACTTTATTTATGCTTTTAATAACCAGCTGTAGCACTTTCCTAAATAAAGTATTTATATTTTCTGGTTTTTGGTAGCAACTTATAACAATTAAAAAAAAAAACACATCATAAAATAAAGTGAAGTCTTCCACAACATTGCAATGCTCCATTACAAGCACATACTTCCTAGATTAGTTATTATGCACCTTTGTATCAGTCACTCTGGCATCCATTCCTGAAAAAAAGCTGTACATTATAGTATTGCCATGAAGATAACTAAGTACATGGTCACAAGTCATATCACTCAAAGATCAAGATTTGTGCTCTAGAGCTGTACTTAACTGGCAAAAATCCCAGTTTGCACTTACGAATCCAACAGAAATAACTTTTTTGGTTTAAAAAAAAATAAAACCTACACACACAAAAATCAAATCAAAACAAAAACACAGCAGAAGAGAAGCCCCCTCAGAGCATGACTCTCGAGGTACGTCAGACCAGGCTGGCTGCCCAGCCTCGGACGCCGTCCCTCGCTGCCGGCCGGGCCCTGCTGCAGTCAGCACAGCTTCCTCCAGGCAGCTCTTAGTTTACCAACACTATGGGGAAGAAACCACCTTCCTCTTAAGTCTTTTAGTTACCAACTGCATCCAGAAGCCTTTGGCAAATTTATTTAAAAGATACACTAGGTAAAACAAAATCGTTACCATTCCCTTTCAGACCAACATTTGGGTAGCTAAAGCTGGCACAGCTGCTACCTGTGAGCTCCCTGAACACTTCAGAAGCTGCTAGCTTTACAATTACTTTTCCCTCCCTGGTTTGCAACATAACAGAACTTCACAGGTTATATTGTTTGTAAAAAGCTTGCACTGACCTAGTTGTTTTCTATTAGGATGTGAAAGTTAGTATCCAAAGTAAAATTAAATGTGAAATTCCAGTCTCAGGCCTCATTTTCAACTTATCTCCCTCAATCCCAAATAAACTTAAATGTATTTAGAAATATGTAGAATACATTTGATTTAATAACATTTTGTATGTGCATTATCATCAGGTCATCTAAAAAAAGTACAGCAGACTTTTTCTTTTTTAAAAGTAGTAAAATATTATACTTCCCCAACCAGACCCAGGGAACCTACAACAAAGTCATTCTGGTTCAAGTCAAAACTTCCTATGAATATTTCAACACAGGAAAAAGTAAGGTTACRTGTGATTTGATTTTCTGGCATTGCCTTCTGTCAAAGGGATATTCCCGTAGCCACCTGTGTTCAGCCTCTCAGAAGCGCTGCCAGGGAGAACCCCCCACTCCTCCAACCCAGAGGCACATCCCACTTCACCCTGTGGGATCAAATCTCACAGAACAGTGAGCATAAACCCTGGATAGTATTTAAATGCAAACATATATTTTTGTTTTTTTTTTTTTCTTTTTTTCCCCCCAAGCATACAAGTTAACTTTGAGATATTACAAAGAATACTTTTGCTACCAAAAAAAGGCAAGTCAACTCATGTTTCTCTTTACCTCATGAATTAAGATAAGGAGGATTTTTTTTTCCCTAAAAATTATGGTGGTGTTGGAAGAACTGAGAGGCAGCTGCAAGTACCCTTTGATTTTTTTTTTTTTTTTTTTTTGATAATTCAGAGGTTCTAATTCATACCCAAACTTTACAGTTCATATCATGCTGAGACAGAGGACTCAAGACTGGAATAGATGTATGTAGACTATGAAGCATATGTGATAGGCACTGTACCTTTAAATAACCACAGTTAAAACACACAACCATTTATTAGGATAAAACCACTGTACAATCATCTCTAATGATCACAATAAACTGAAATCACTGGAGAAAAAGCAACAAAGGAAGTATTCATAAGATAATACTGAAGATAAGTATTACCAAGAACAAAGCAACTGCCATTAAAAAACAGCAAAAAGATTTACTAGCGTAATTTACATAACAAAATAAAATTCCAAAATTTGAAAGAAATTCATAGATTTCCACTAGGTGGTGCCCTAAATGCATTCACTGTGTTCACATTTGTTGCTTCTATTCCCATGCTTGGAAAAAGTTAAAAASCTGTTCAAATACAAACCTCACCAATGCAGAAGCAGCTAGGGAACTATTAATACAAACCATCTCAACACCTTTCATCACATTAGGCTAATTCAGATCATCTCCAGTAACACAGTAATTCTTTACACTGCCAAAATTAGGCAGTTTTGAGGCAGGATCCCTCTACAACTGTACAAGTTTACAACCTTAGCTCCAAGCCAGACCATCTCCTGCAGCCATAGCCACATGCACACAGAGGAGAACAAGGCTGCAAGCACGCACGTTCAGAAGTGCGGCGCTTAGCTGCCTATCCTACCCGTACATTTTGCCTTCTCTCCACTCCTGCAGTATCGGCCCCTGCTCCTGTCCTCACAGCTCCAATCCAGGCAGCGCTATGCGCAGGTTTGCTCAGGATCAGCTTCCACGCCTAGCCAAGCTGCATGGCTCAAAGTGATGGGCAATAAGACTTTGAAAGCTAGCAATTAACAGGTAAACATAGTTCAGTAAGTTTAATCATGAATTCACAAGCTTATTTTAACATGGAATTTTAGTCCTGTTTTGTGACTTGCAATTGAATACACATAAGTAACATGGTGTCACTAAAATGCCTCCTCAAATACTGCRCAAAACCAGGTATTCTGTGGCAATCAGATAGTAAAACAAATGGCTACCCAGTCTATAAACATTTCTTATTTTATTTCACTTCAAAGATTGTAACATATCGATGAGTTTGGAAAGCATCATTAGAACATCCCAACTTTCTCGACCATAATTTCTTCAAATAAAATAATAAAATGAAAAGCAATATTAGATGTTATAGAGCCACAGATCACTTAATTACAATAAAGATCCTTGTGACTATTCTAGAATACGCATTTGCATGCTGAAACGCATTAAACATAATACACTTTCTGTAATATTCCATTCCAGTTAAATCATTTTTTCAGTCTAAAAATCTCTTCTCCATCTTCCAAGAAGATAGGCAAGTATTGCCAGAGCTTTGGTGGAGAAAGTGTGAACCAAACTTATTGTCCTTAGTAAGCAGCTGCACTGAGCTGACTTCTAAAAAGTTAACATTTTAATCACAAACTAGAGGTGTCCAGAGCTTCCAAGTAGTACCTGAATACCACTTGTTTAAAGGGATACAAGCATATACACAGCAGCAGTGCTAGGGCATAGTTTATTCAGCAAATGAAGACTGCATAAATTGCATCTCTCTCTCAGGAGAGGTCATCTAGGACTTCACAAACAGCTTAGAGGAAGCAACTCYGGTCTTAGAATAATCCTCTGAAGTCTTGCACATTTCATAAATTAAAACACCTTAAAAAGGCACATTAATATATATGGCTGCTGAAAGACAGCTATTTTTCTGCTCTATCTGAAACAAAATCAAAACCCAAGCCTTTTATTAAAGTCTGCAACTCCAAACCAAGTGTCAACCCTCTTCTATTTGTTTTGCAAGAACTGAATTTAAGCATGCTAGAAAAAAGTAGGTATGCAGAAGTTACACAGAAGGGAATGACTTACATGAAACACTAATTAAGRGCATTATGAACCAATTCTCAAACTGAGCAAAGTGACACAATTAGGAATGGCTAGATTTTTAGTGAGAGGTACTGAATGGTGGTTTTTTCATTTTTAAATAAGTTTATCCAAGATTATGAATCCAATCTTTTACCAGTATAAAACTGACGAAAATAGCATTTAGTCAAATTTACGTAATTTTAATAATGCAAATCACAACAAATCAGCATTTATAAGGACAGCATAAGGACTGTGTCATGAGGAGSAAAAATAGACATAAGTGATTGAAAACCATGAGATGAGGTGCTGCCAGGCTCCTTACCCATTGCTGCTGCTGCTGGAGCTCCCTGATGGTATTCTCAGCTTGCTCCAGTTTAGTAATGGCCTCATCACTCTGCTGTTTGATGGTGGCCAGCTCCCGTTTTATGAGGTAGTTTTCCTCAGCCTCCTGGGCCCTTGTCACTTGTCCCTTAGGACATAATTCTTTTTAAAGTAATTGAGGACAGATCCAAGACAGACTGCCTTCGTGACGTTTAGCTACTTATTTTATCAGATTGCTTTTGCAAACAGCACAGAGCACAAATAAAGATTTCAGGACAATGCAGTACTAAATAGCTGCTTTAGTATTTTATTACAGTTTGGCATCTTTCTAGCAAGCTCAGTTGTGCACCTGCATTCAAGATTTCATTCATGCARTATTACTCATTTGTACATGCACAGATTTAAGTCTGCAATATTCAATTTCACTGTTAATACAACACTAGAACATTTGTAACAGGAATTTGTACTAAAAGTTTACATCAGGTTAGAAAAAAATATAACATGCAGGTATTGGGTTCATATGTTTTTAATATATAAAATTAAACAAATTGTAGTAAGAAGTTAGCTCTGCATTTATCTCCAAATCAACACGGTAGGGATATATTTTTTAAACACATGCAAATATGCATGCATTAAAGCAAATTTTCTATTTTTCTGAGTAGGAACAGAGTCATATGGTAAAGGACTAAAGGACTATACCTGTATCAATCTATCTGCCAAGGAAGCACTTTCCTATAAAGGAAAAATTCAGACAGGAATAAGAAAAAGAAAAACATAGGAGTGATAAAAGCAACCAAAAAAAAAATTCAAGAGTAAGAAAAAAAATGCCCAAATTCTACCCACTTTCAGTACAACCTCTTTCTAAACTAATAACTCTYCAGGCAAATTAAAGCAGCTCTTTCTGAAAGTCTCAGGAAGCGGAGTTTTTCTAAACAATTTAACACATTTTACCAATTGATACAAGAAGTTCTCAAAGCCGGRCTTCATAACATTTGAAGTCCACCTACAGAGGATGAGATATTTTTATCTGAACAGCCTGTCCTTAATAGCAGAAGTTAGTACACAGTATCTGATATGATCTAGTAGTTGGATGCAAGAGGTGTTCTGTGGTCCATCCACAACATGAAAGGCAGGCATAATTTGAGCACATTAGAAACTTCACTAAGCGCAGAGGTATTCATGCAGGACTAAAGCTTTGAAAAAGATAAAGCAAGAAAGTTAGATGGTGCAAACTGACAGCCATGAAAAGTAGAAAACTTCAGCTTTGAGGGTTAATATTTTGCTTCACTAAATTCTAACAGTAACTCAATCAACAGTTTATATAGTCTCTTTCCTTGCAGTTTCCTTCAAGTTCCTTAAATGTCCTGTGCAGAAAATTTCACTTCCACCCTATTACCCTTAAAAGCAATAGATTTCTGCAGACTCTACAACAGAGAACACATCTCTCGGCAGACAGTTAAGTCATCTTTGTCCTTGGAATTGCTATTAAAATTAAAGTTCAAATTTGTTGGTATGAACTATTATAGGGAGAAGCTAAGGCAAGAAGTTCATCAAGGCACACTAAGGAAGTCACAGTTATATATGTTAGGATGAGGAGTTACTCAGAAAAACACAATTTAATAGAAGAACTGAATGCTTTTGTTCACACTTTATGATCTGTTCTTCAGATGCTGCAACAATATCCAGAAATTCTTGTCAACAGATAACATTTATCTGATTTTGAACTGTTCTAATTCCAACTAGTCAGACAGGGATACTGTGAAAATGCATTCTAAATTTAAGAATTTGTAGTGTCTGACAGTTTTTCCACTGACACCCTGATATTTAAACAGCAACAGAAAAACAAAACCCCACTCCTCTGCAAGTTAAGTCATGAATATTTACTATTATATACTTGCCATAAAATTACTGAAATGATTCACTACAGTCTCCAGCTTCTAAAAAACAGCCTGTTCTTTACAATTAATTTTACTAACACTTTAATATTTGAAACATGAGGATGTTTATAAAACTATTTGTTCACAGAATTTGACATAGTTCGACAGTTTCTCCAAGAAACTGTAACAGATTTATTATCTGAAATGTGACACCTTTCAGTCATGTTACTGGAAATTGAATCTCTGTCCTTTTCCTCCCCATGATATATGAACAACTGGTTGCAATTCAAAATGTTTAATTTCTTTTGGAGAAAGACARTTAACATGGCCAAATAAGACAGATAAGAACTTTCTTCATTCCAGACCAGACTTGCCCCAGTGCAACCTGCCAAAGCAGCGCAGGATCCAAATACAGAAGGGGCCAGAGAGCAATGCCAGCATGTTRGCAACAACACAACAGTTAGATGCACACATTGAAGGTGATATCCAATTACAAGGAACCTAACAAAACTTTATGCCAGACTAACCTTTTGAAAAAAAATAACTTAGCTTTCCCTTCCCTCCCTCACATCTCAATTTCTAGCAAAATACAAAACTGCAAGGTGAAGTAAAGGCAGCAGGCTTTCTATATTGACTATGAATGTTACRACAGCCCTCTACTGTTGAATTAATTAGCAATGAAATAACCTGCTTCCATCACTGCTTCTCTGGCCACTGCTAGGTCCTTCAGTTTGCTCTTACATAAAACTATCTAGTAACTTCACATTTCCAGAAGCAAGAAGATTCTCTCATAGTAACCTCTTTTCCACCCAAGAACCCCACTATTTCATGTAGCCCTTTGTATTTTGAAGAGACTTTTCTAATTCTTAAGGAACAAAATGTATAATAAAAGTTGGCATATGTGAAAATGTTCAGCTTCATACATTCAGTAAGATCCACGCATAACCGACTTAACCTAGCAATTAAGGGCACTACTTATAAATATTTGTTATTACCATGCTATTTGGCAAAGCAATGTTAGTAAATACTGCAGATTAGCAGAAAAAAAAACTAATGAGCTATAGTTACAAGATTCCCATTTCACATACTTAAACTGATGGCAATTCTGTAATAAAATAGTATAAATTAAATCTAGTCACCAACATACTTACTTTTTCTAATGTTTCAATGCGCTGTTTCAAGAGTCTGTTTTCAGTTCGTAACCTCTGCAAGAGAAATTATTCAGAATTGTTTCTCGAGTTAAGAATTTAAAGTCTGCTAAAAGCCAAGTACACAGCCTTTAAGATCATTATGACACTTACAAAAAAATAAGTATAAATAGAAAACAAGTTACAGCAAGTTTTTATGATGCAAMAACTCAAAAGAGGAGTTTTAAACAGCTTGGTATAGCAAAGATAAGACATTATGTCTGTGTGTTCATTGAAAGCAATGTGTGCACAAGTGAACCACAGAGCTTAACCACATAACATCACTAGGTTTGGCAGCCTCCTCTTCATAAACAGAACTGGAGGCAGTCCTCAAGGTGAAGGGACATGAAAGTGCATTTCCTCTCACTGCACTAGGAGGTGCTAATAGAAGACTGATACAAGGTTTCCTTCCCAAAATTTTGTTGTTATATAATCATATTTTATTTCATCTGTAAGAAGTTATACTGAGAATTATTTAATTCACCTACCCAAAACCTGAGAATTGAATGGAAAAGCATATTTTATTAATGCATTTTCTATAAATTTTAGCAGTCAGTATTCAAGTAGAGAAGATCTCCATCCGTAAGAATAGACATACGGATATTAGTTTGGCAATGCTTTATTCTTCCAGCGTGAGAGGCAGACTCAACATGCTCATTTTTTATCTCCATAAACTACAGGAGTTTTTTTTTTAACACCTAGAGAGTCAGTCAGAAATTGGTTTCTTTATAAAAATTGCAACAGTTAGCTGAATCTTACACACTTAGGTTTAGACCTCAAGTCTCCCTTTCCCAAAGGGCGGCCTAGAAACAAACAGTAAATATTCTACTTCAGGTTGCTATGGTTTGAGGATTTTTGTTTGCTCTTTTTTTTTTTTTTTTTGGGGGGGGGGGATAAGGTAGGGTAGGAAAGAGGTGGTTGAGAAGGAAGAATTTCAATCATCAATTAAATTTCTCAGATTGAAAGTTATCCTAAGGGTATCATTCCCTCCCATTTTACAAAGAGCTAGCCTTTAAGACCTGCAAATCTAATCTGAAAAAGCCATCAGAGCAGGCCCTGACAAAGGTTCAATACTGCCACCGACTGCCTTGCTGCCATAGGGATAAACTTTTAGAAAAGGCTTGGAACACCTTTGTGCTCCCAGAGGTACATCACCGAATTTTTCTGAAGAATCAATACCTTAGAACATGATATTGGAAGGTAAAATGACTAGTACGGGAAAGGAAGAAGGAAGGGTGCAATTCAGATTCCCTCTACTAACCTTCGCACAGTAATTCCTACCTCACTTCTCCCCCTGCCTTCGCTGATGGAACTAACACACACAATACAAGGAAGCAAATTCAGCTTAAACATCATGCTGAAAAAAATAAGTAAACAGAGGGTGGGCAAAAGCCTATTTGTGCCTTGAAATCAAAAAGACACAATAATTAGTAGAGATAGGAAGGTCAGTTAGTAAAAGGGAAAAAAAAAAAACTTTTCTAAACAGAACTTAACTCACAGGTCAATCACATTATGTATCAATTGCAGAAGCTCCAAAAGAAACAGAACAACTAAACAGAAAACACTTAACCTTCAACCAACAAATGAAAAAAAATCAAAACCTCAAAAAAAACCCCACAATGATAAACCATTCCCAAGACTTCATGGTATTAAGCTCTCCTTTAATATGCTTTCCAAAGCCTCCCATCTGGGAGGCCTACACCTGAAACAGCACATTGGGAACCTCTGAAAAAGGCTGTAATCAAAGTTTAGTCAGCAGAAAATAACCAACATTTTGTAAGTGCAGCAAGTCTCTACCAGTGATCTTCCATTAATTGTGCCCACTAGAATCCTCAATCATTCCACTGTACATGTTCTTTTTGAACAGTCAGTCTAAATACAAATGCTTAAGGGAGATTTTGGGACCTCAATTACAACATATTCCACTGCAGATATAGGTCAAACAAGTAACCCACAGCAAGAATTAAATTGCTCCAGAAATAAATGTTGAGTCTAAGCCTTACTTTAATTTCAACTTGTTCTTCCATTTCTTTTGTTTTTATTGTAGTGTATTCTTTTTCTAACCTAAAAATTAGAAAGAGTAAGTGCTGATTAGAAAAATTCAAGATAATTTACTTGTTGGTGCAATGCCTAACATGCAACAGTTTCTCTTAGTTTTCTTCTGCTAAGAGGTGCACATTATTGATATTTCCTGTGTTTAGCCAACCAGTTGAGAGTTGCCAGTGTACTCCTCCTGTAAATATTTTGACTAGACATTAAAACTAATTTAAACATCAGAATAAAGACTCCTGTAGATATGAACAGACTCTGAACCAGCACTCCGCAGTGCAGGTGTCCGCTTGTGTAGTCTTGGTAACATACCTCAGATGAGTTGTTATTGCAAAGTAGCTCCAAAATCAACATAATTATAAAATAACCAACTCACTACATTAAGCCAAAAGACGACAGAGTTTGGACAATAGGAGAATACAAAGAGATTCAAAACAAGAATCTTAAAACTCATTCACACAATTTTTGCCCCTCTATAGCAAACAACAAAGTTGTCTCTTACGGAAAGGGTAGCAACCACACAAGAAAAGCAAGCTGAGGTATACAATGCCTCTGCAGACAGTGACCAAGTGTTTAGACTCTGAATGGTATGATTTTAAGCTACATACATTTGTACTGGCTATCGGAGAAAGCATTTTCCCTGAAAACTGTTACTGTTTTTATTTTGGGTTTTAGAGAAAACCGACCGCTCAGTGTACAGCATTGGTCACAGGCTGCCAATAGAAGGACAGATAAATTCAATTTGCAAGGGCCAAGTACAACCTGTAGCAAAAGAACATTGAATATACTGTGTACTATAGCCAAGGGCCCAACTTAAGATTGGAGGAAATGCCAAACCTAACTCTGGAAAAAGGCAAGGTATGCAACTTGGCTTAGCAAAATATGCCTATCTATGAAAGGCAGAAAAAARCATGAGTACATGTAATCTATTTTGTCACAATTCTCAATGGCATTACAAAATTTCATCAATTTAGATTTTAAACTGACCTTATCTAGATCACATATACTTTCTAATACTGTGTTAATAGTTCTGCAATTCCTGAAAGGTAAGACTTCAGAATCATAATTCTTAAAACCACAGAGAAATTTAATCTCCCTTGCCTAATTCACCTTCACAAAAGCCTGCTAGCTCTATTAAATCACAGAATGGGTAAGGTTGGAAGGGAACTCCTGTTTACAAAAGTTGCAGCTTTCATCAAAAGCATTTTTAGGGTTATTTTAATACATAAGACAGTTTCATTATATTTCAGAAAAAGCAAATACCAATTTAGAAGAATTTTCTGGCTGATAAAACTTCAATTTTAACTGTTTATAGTATAAAAACCCCAAAAAATTAAGCAAGAAAGAGTCAAACTAAAATACTGAATAACTAGTTTAAGATACACAAACAAAAAATAACTCTTGGCAACAGTATGAACTATTTTCTCAAAATGTTATACCTACTTTTTCATCTTTTTTGCATTGTATTTGACTTGGTAAGATGCTTGGATTAATTTGTCTGGACCACTGTCAAACTGATGTGGAATGACCTTTTGAAAATGCTAAAAGCAATCAGAGCACAAAATTACATTTAATAGATGCAAAGAAACATACACTTATGTGCTTCACATGCATTTCAGACATCTATTATGATTACTGTAACCTTAATTTACCTGTAACATTCCTTCCATGTCAAGTTGCAGTAACTCTGGTTGGTTCATCTGAAGAACTGCTAAACCTACTCGAAATACTATCTCTAAACCCTGAAAAAACATTAAAATATTCAACAATTATTTATGGCATTGTCAACGGTATAGAACAATAACAAATCTAATATTTACTACTGTTTGAGAACTCACCCAGTTTCCTAAACAAGCAAAAAAATCCTACTGAAAAAAAAATGCTGAGGTAAAAACACTCAGCTACAGGTGTTCTCTACATCAGCTTTTATCCAAAGTTTCATTTGTTTGTATCCGCTCTCAAAGAAAAAAAATATACTTTTCAAAAAAGAATTTTAATTTCAGACATGGCATGCCACAGTTAAACTACTTAAATCAATACAAGGAAATGCTTTACTCATGTATACTACCTTGAGCATTTAAGCGTAAGCTGAGAAGAGGCACCTTTGACTTAACGTCTTCTAAAAGATTATCGTAGAGGAAGAACAGGCTTTGGTTTGCTACCAACTACAGACATTTGAGGCTCTAATTCTGAGCATGCCTTACGTGACATTTTGATAATGGCACTGAATACATGTATTTGGCTACTGCTTGTCATCTGGACAATAGCTCTGCAGAATTTGCAGCATTGCTTCTTCCTATTCTGCATATCCTCGCAGAGCTTTAACTTCAGCTTGGAAGCAGCAGAGCTTTCCACCCTCATTCCACCCACTCACTCTATTATTAAGAAACTGATGTTCTAACTGTATGAAATGCAATTGGTGTTGCATCCAAAACATGTAGTAGATTTGATAACTCTTCAGTTGCACTTAGAGTGCAAATTTACATATAAAAGAATATACATTCACAGATGTATTTGCTCTTCCTTGGTAGGCACAGATATCTTTCCTTCTCAAAATACTTCAATAAGCGTAATAACTAAAAAGCAAGAATATTTGAGATTTCCTCATCTGAATGGAATTTATACCACCACCTAAACAATTGCTTTAAAAGCTACTCTTGAAATAGAACATATTATTATTGAGTAGTTACCTCAGACATAAAGATATCAAATATTCTTGTTGCAATTGGTAGTGGAAAAGTCGTAAGAAATATAGTTAAAAACCATGATGACGCATACATAGAAGTGTGGAAACTCTGAGATTGAAAGTGCACATAAAGCTCTGGAAGCTGCTCCTGGAAAGAAGATTAGAAAAAAACATGTTAAGCTTCTGCTGGTAGTTTTATTGTGTGTGGTTTTGACAAAGCTAGAAAAAAAAGAAAATACCAGTATTTGGTAGAGATGAATCAATCARCAGCTTCATAACACTGCATTAGAAGACATTCTGATCATTACAAACAACCATGCCACAGAAGTTCAGTGGAGAATACAGCATTTCTACCCTACACAGCACAAGTTACTAAAAACACTTGTTGATCTTACTAGCAAACCAAAGGCTTGCAGTTCCCTAAGTCGTATCAGGAATGGCTACAGAGTCAGAGCTGGAGAGCTCTAGGGCCCTACGTCTTAGCAGTGCGCGTATTATGCAACCCGCCCCCCCCCCCCCAACACGCACAGTGAACTGGTCACTTCCTAGAGGAAGGAAAGAGGGAGACAACAAAACCCAAACCCCTTTGTTTCTGCCATTCTGACCTGGCAGCAAGTTTTCTGTAACCCAAATCTGAGAGCAGCTGAACTCTGGGCATGAGGGCACCTTCTAAATTACATTAAAAAAAATGGGGAGAAGGGGCACATAAATTAAGTACTTCTAGAGTCTTGGACTCAAAAAAAATAGACATTCATATGCTTAAAATGTGACAAAACAAATCCTCATGTTTGTGTTTAAAGCCAGTCACTGTCTGACAAAGGCTAAAACATAGATCATACAGCCATATGGCATTCACTTCAGGTCCTGAAACTAGCTACTGTTGGAGAACAGCCTGTCAGCCAACAGACAGGCCTGCTCTCCAATAACAAGGAGCAATGGGAATTACTATGAGAAAATTAAATAGATTTCATATGTACCTGTATCATGCATTCAAACTGGTACATACAAAGGCCCAGTTCAGCCATGCTTGGTTTAAACAGTTCTCGCAGTCTGTAATCTTGCATTAATTTAACAAACACACAAAATGCCTCTTCTTCTGGCATCTATATTAAAAACAGAAAAAAAGCATAGTGAAAATGGTGGACAAATGTAAAGTTGTATCAAAGTGAGAGGTTTTGTGGGTTTTGTTTAAGGCATTTATAACTAGTTACTATAGTAAAACTTCCGTATATACCAAAACCCACAAAGTAATTTCTAAACCACAATAGGGTTCTGCAAAATTTCTGACAGTGTAACCTACCTTCACTTAGAACAAAGGCAGTAAAATAAAGGTAGCCTTAAGATTATCAAATCGTGAAGTTTCATTTGAACTATGAAGATGAATGTCAAATCTGAAAAGAGAAGTTCACTAAGAGCTAAAAAATCYCCCCCCAAATAACCCTCAAGCCTGCAGTTCTATGGTAGTTCTGAGAAATAAATATATTCTCCCACTCAGAAAAGTTGTATCTTCCTGGCAAAGACAGAAGCACTGAGAATAAAGCTACTTTGATTCACAGACTGATTGCCCTTGACAACTCCATTGTAACAAGTGATTAAAAAGCTATTATGAAAATTCCCATCACAAAAAACTCCATACTGTTATGCATTCAAACAGCGATTTAAAAGTTTGCATTTTTTCTATAATATCATGTTTACCTGCATAAGCAGTAATCCCACTATAAAAGCACTTCCTTGACAGTATCCAACCTCACGATCCACTAAAGAGTAAGCCTAGGAAATAAAGTTTTAAGACTTTGAAAAATTAAAACATCATGAGTAACAGAACAGGATCAGAGCTTCTGCTCTGATTAACAGCTCAGTTTTCATTACTTATAGCTTGCTCTTTCTTCTCAAAAAGAAAAAATAGAAGTCCTATTCAGAAATCTGTTTAGTAAGATATTCTAGTTGTTACCTGCTGCTACAAAGGGATATAAATCTTACTCTGATAGTCTACAGAGTAAGAACTTAAGTATGCCTGAAAAACATACTAGAGGAATTTGCCAAGTCTATGCCAGTTGTCTGTGATGTCTTTTTAAACTGCACAACAAGGTTACCTACTTCTCTCTCCAGCCTCAACTCTAACAGCAGGAGACAGAGCCTCGGCAACGCTACAGTCCTTCTCAGAGCAGTTCCAGGTTTTATGCRCAGCTGAAGGCAGGCAGCTGCTTCATTTAAGAGCTATGGAAGTTAGTTTCAACAGAAAAGTTGGCAGGATTCCAAATCACTATGTGATATGGAGAAAGTCCATCTTTCTAAATTTAAACTTCAGTACAATAGAGGCAATATAAGGGGAAAAAAAAAGTCAATTTCATGGTGGTATTCTGGTTTTGCATGTGGGCTTTGTAACAACTGCACATTAGCTTGTACATGCCATTTTATGCTACCACAGGCAGGTTCAGAAATGCTTGAAAACTCAATGCCAGTTTTGATTTACAACATTGTCTTAATAAATTCTAATGTTTACTTCTCTTTATAGCACACTGTATTCTACTATACTGTTAGCAGTTAACATGTGATTCTGTTTTAATACAAACTTGTTAATGATTTCATTTTATAAGAGGTTTAAAACATTTAATATTAGTTATTGGAATACAGTATTTGAAAGCCATCTTTGAAATGGGAATATGATGATTTGGTAGACCATTTCAGTGTCAAGTCRAACAAGTTCAAAAACACCTTGAACATTTGAAATTGATACAAGTTCAAGATATACAAAGGCAAATATTTCCAAAACTCTGCTGCTAACATTCTTGCTAACATGTTTTCATGGACCACAAGATACTGACTTACCTTCATTACGTTAAATAAAACCTCCTGTCCAAGGCTGTCTTTTTCTTTAAAAAAATCATGTTCAGGGTATGTTCTAGCAATGTCCCTTCTTATTAGTTTCTCACAAGGAGAAGTCATTTTCAACAGCTCTGAATACTGATCCTTAATTGGCATGCTTTGAGCACTGCATAAGAGTTGCCAAACAATTGCTCTGAAATGATGAGGTATCCCTTTTCGAACAAGTTCCTAAAACACAAGGGAAAAGGCAAAAAAAAAAAAAAAAAAAAATCAGTGTTTCCTAGAAGCATGAACACACAAGTCTATAGAACAGCTTTCAAATGAAACATTTCAACAAGAAGTTCCTCACAACTTAGGAAAGAATTTCTCATTACCAATTACACAAAACCAATTACACAGCTCACAATGTATTAACTCCAACTTAGCCTGATAAATCATTGGTAGCTAACAAAAGTAAGAAGCCAAGGTCCTTTCTGGCGGAGAAAACAGCAAGTGAAAGTAATCTCTTACAGTACGCTGCTTAAACTGAATATTCAAGCTAAAAAAAAAAAAATCTCAAACTATTAAAGACAACATCCTTAATTTTATTTGTAGTCTATGATTAAAATGTAAGAAATCACTCGCTGAAAATAATTCAAGACAGGCAGCMAGACAATTGTACAAGTCACTTGACAAACCTGACAAATTTTGTCTAATTTTTCTGGTGTGTCTGTGTTTTCAAGTTCTAAYGTACTTAAAAATTTCAGACACTACCAAGAAAACATTAAATTCATACCTCCTGAGTTAACTTCACTTACACTAAATTCCCTGGGGGGGGGGTGGGGGGGAGAAGGAGGGGGGAAATCAGATAGCTATTACACAGTCTAAGTCTTCCCAAATAGATCTAAGCACCAGATTCCAGAGGCCCTGATAGCTGGGTATGTACCAGTTTGTCATCTGCTACCTGTCTTTTCAGAAAGCATAAGTAGAAAGGAGTCTAGCTGCTAGTCTAGTCAAAAGTTTTCAGACTACCTTAGTTGCATTCTGCAACTAAAATCAGTCTGACCCAGCAGATTTTTCTTCAAGATAAGAGGAACTCAAAGAGAATACCTGAATAGTATTTCTGTACCTTAATACTTAACAATTTTTATTATTTCTGCTGTTTTTGTTTTATTTTGCTAGTACTTATTCTGAAACCAGAGCAGTCTTCTCTTTTATAAAACCTCCTTTTTCCTGTTTCTCCAAATATTTTGCCTACTTTTCCTAATATTAGAAGATACTGAGTCAGGATGATTAGTTAAATCCAACTGTGATAACAAAAAATAAACACAAAAGCAGAAGCCTCTCTAAAGTGAAGTCTGAACTCTACTGTTGGAGTTTAGCACCTCTGCAGCACTAAGCTCAACCTCCTAAGTCTTCCAGCTTTCTAAAGGACCATCTTAGTAACCTGATGGTTACTAATTACCTGATTTTAAACTCCAAATATTTGTCCAGTCTACTACTTAACTATACCACCYTGTATTATTTCCTGAAATATTTCTAACCCCAAGACAGCAGCTGTAACATCATCTTTCTACATTTGTCACTAGGTATCATTTGTCAACAATGTACTATCATATCACAGACTAGATCAGTCAACTCAACCTCAAGAGCTACCAATAGTGAAGTACTAGTGAGTGGTTTCTTACCTTAAGTTACCATATACCTGCTTGATCAAGTAACAGGGTTACCCCCCTCAACACTCCCAGAGGAACAGCAGGAGTATCCCAGGAAAATGTACCTACTAAGCAGCACTAAAGTGATGTTATTCTACACAGCATTATGGGCACTGAGAAGCATGACTTCTGAGGTCATCTTTCAGAATCTCTCCATAAACATGAACAGAGTTTTGAATTAGGTCAAAGAGACATGGACTGAATACACATTAGTTCACCTTCCTGCATATATAATGTACCACAAGTTTATATACCCTTATTGTCTGCAACATCAAAACCCAGATTATCTAGTAACTTAAACACCAGCCTTTGCAGTCAAGTCAAAAAGATTGTTCTGCAGCTAAAGTGTTATCTACTGGCACAACTGGGAAGTATGYATGGCTGCTCTTGTATTCTACTGTAAAATGACAAAGTTTAAACAATTCTCATTGTTCAGTCAAAAGTCAAATTAACCAGCAAAGGAAAGCTCTCTTAATTTACTTAAATATTTAGTGGATGTTAGTCAAATACTCAAATTATGCTTGTCCAACTATAAAATGAGTTCCAACACTTTAAAATCCAAATGCAGGCACTTCGAATACTGAATTCTATCCAACTAGCTCTGCTTATTACCCTTACTTTTGCTTTCTCTTGCCAGGTCCATGTGGCTTTCTTTTCACGGCCTTTTGGGAACACCCTTCCATAAACTGTTTTCACTGTGAAAGAAGAAAGGCTTGAATTCATTTTCTTCCCTCCTTTCCTCTCCCAAGTCATGTTCTCTCTCCGCAACTACTTCACATAAAACACTTTACTTTATCCTATTGCTCTGCCTTCCCACAACCTATTCATACACTCTTTGAACTGCTCAAAAGACCTTGAAATTTGTATTCTGCATGTAAAATAACTAGACTAGTGCCAATAAAAGACCAATGTAGAACAAGCTTGCCTATGAATAAAACCCCACATTGCTGCAGTTAACAGCCTCCAAAAGATAGGTATGTTCAAATGACTTGGATGCTTTTTCATTTGGATTTAAAATGTACTTGAAATCTATTTCTGTATATGCCTACAACTGATCCAGACTGGACAAAAATGGTCTAAGTTTGTCTAATCCACACCAGAATTCAGAGGCTACATTCTTCTATTTAGGATCATCCCAGGGTCAACATAAAGGGCATATCAGTGTCTCGTACAACATAATTATTAGCTCTTCTGAAAATACTTTAAAAAGCAAGGAAAAAGGTCATAGCATCCTTATACAAACACACACACAAAAAAAATCAAGCTATCATATGTCCTTAAATGCATTTTCAGTACAGAATACAAAACATAATCCCATTTTGGAAATACAAAATGAGTCTTTCCTGTATTCAAGGAAATAAGTAGACTGAAGGCTGAAGTATTCAAAATACAGTAAATGCACCTAGTTTTCTATAAGAGACATTCACTGGACCAAACTGAGTCCAGTGTATGTAAGGGCTATCAAAATCTGATAACCCTTACGTAGGCAGCACTAAGGTTTAGAAATGGAAGCAGATTAAATTGGAAGCTTCTATTACATATTTGCATCAAAAAATAAGTCTCCTAGGAGATAAAACTATCACTTATAACACATTACAAGTGTATCCTACAGATAGTGTCCCTTAGTGACTTCTACCTTAACTTGCTTTTCTCTCTTTTTCCGTACATCTTCCCATTCATTTACAATCCTCCCCCACAGGATCCATGAATCTTCTTCAAGATGGCTGAGATTGCTAGACGCTGAAGAACTAGATACAAGAGAAGATCCACTATTTCTTCTTGAGCCATTCACTGATCGCAAGGATTTGCTATCTGTCTCCAAGAGTCTGCAAAGCACAGAAAAACAATTACAAGTTTTCCTAATCACAGGACTACATTATTAATTGTTTGTTTAGAAGTCAATTCTTCCAACCTCTTTGCAAAGAATGCACCCAAAGGTGCAGTGGAACGATTTTCTCAGCATTCATTTGACTAAAGTTGAAAAGAAGAATTGTTCATATTTCTTCTTGAGCTCTCCAAACATTCTGCAGACAGAAGAGCTCACACTGTAGCCTTTTAACAACCAGAAAAAAGTCACATCATGCATCAACACTGTAAGAGAAGTGAGATTTTAATAAGCATTTTGTGATCTCATGAACTAGGTTTTATTAAGTAAAAAGATCACATTACAGAACATATTACCAAACTCTGCCAGTCCAGCTCCTATCCCATACGCTCATCAGTTGGAGATTAACAGACCCACTGGGAAGAAGGGTAAGTTTTTTTGTTTAGCTGTGGTTTTTTTTGTTTGTTTGTTTGCTTTTTTGGGGAGGAGAGAAGGGGGTTAGGGGAGTGAGGCATAAAGTGCTAGCAAGGAGGCTTCAATTTTATCGCAACAATGACAAAAATCTAGCTTTTCCACACCAGGCTCTCTGACAAAGAGAAAGAGAACATAAGGAAGATAAATACCCTGAAAGTACTAAAAAGCAGACTAATTTTAAACAAAAGTAGTCTGTTAATCACCTACTCGATCATACAATTCATAATATTAAGGATAATGTAAACATGGACAGAATGATTAAAAACAAAAGCAATTTTCAAATAGCTGAAGTTTGCTGACACTTGATGATAATTACTCATGAATCAATAGTGTTCCATAAGCACATGAAAAGTATCTAACCTAAAAGAACAGGGAATCAAACAAGAGTGACTACTATAGCGAATGAATAGGTACTTAAAGCCTAGAGTTGAAAGCACAGAGTTTGGGATATCACAGCCGGGTGTATAAAGACTACCAAGTCCCTGACAGCAGGGCAGTGACCCGTGCTGCCTCCTACAGGGAAGGTGCAGCCTCAGTGTTACGCTGGTACTCCAGAAGCAAGGAGCAGTACACAGGTTTCCCTGCTAGCTGCCTGCCAGGGTCATCAGTTCTGCAAGGAGCTGGAGAGACTTGGGGATTCTGGGCATAAAGGCCTGGTAATCCGCAACTAATMCTGAGCCCCACAAATCAAGGGCTYTTTTTTTTCCTCCCCCTCCCCCCCATCTGTCTTAGCTGTGAGCTTACATTATGTTTCCTGTTCCCAGCTTTCATCCATTATTTAGGAAGTTAGAAAATAAAACAAAAGTAATTAGATCCATGAAAGCAATTATAATCGCRGCAATATTATTGTAATGTTTTGACAAAAATGGTTAAACAATAGTGGCTTTTTGAAATCAAACTTTTTCAAGATAGTAACTTTAATTTAGTTCCTATTAAGGGAATAGAGAAAGTTTAGTTTGAGGAAAAGAACTTAAAACCATCTTTTTAATGTTTAGAAAACTGGCCTATACCAATCCATAATAAAAATTTGCAGGTTTTCCTCAATCTGTGCCTGTGTCAAGAGACCTAATTCAAAGTAGCCAGAGGAAAACAAGCACAGAAAAAACATTTCAAGATTATAAAAAGTCACTAGTGCTTAGTCATTTTTAGTTTCACAGTTTTCTATAAAAGTTATGCTAAACTTCTGTAATTTGACCTTACCTGGAAACACTCATTGTCCTTAGATTTGTTAATGAGAAGTTCCCAATACAGTGGGTAGTATGCGAGATCTGTAGTGTTTAGAAACTGCTTTCTTTCATCTAAAACTTTATAAATGATTTACTAATGCCAAACAGCTCTCAGGACTCTGGACTGAACAACCACAGTGTACTTTGAGGACTTTCTGTATAATTGCATTACAAAACGCCTCARGACATAGTTTGATAAAAGTTCGAGTTACTCCAGTTTCTAATCTGCTCAACTAATTCATATTCTCCTTATTCATATAAAAGCCAACAATGAAAAAGAAAACTTTAAAAACAACCATCACTGGTAATTCTCCTAGCAAGCAGAGACAAGAATAGTTCCCGATGTTCAAAGCACAATTTTTCATCAACAAAGAGTCACTGTGTTAAAATGCAGATTCAAACTGCATGACAACAGCATCAAATTTCTACCTGAAAGTATAGTATCTTGTGAAGAAAGGTACAGTTGGTGCGAAGTATCTGATAGGAAAGCCTCTGATGAGGTACAGTTGGTGTGAAGTATCTGATAGGAAAGCCTCTGATGAGAATTCACATACAACAACAAAAACTAAAAGTGGGGTTAAATAAAGGTATGGCCAAAATCAGGTGGTTTTTTGGGGGGGGGGGGTAGGGGGCGGGGGAAATCAGACAAGTTAGTCACTGGCCTCTAAAAGTCACCTTTAACTGAGCTGAAAATGATTAATTGACAATCTAGCTTTCTTAGAGCTTCATTTAATACAATTGTTTTCCTTCTTTTGATATTTTTTCCACTACTACCACAGGGAAAGTTACAGACAGTACATCTTCAAAGATATAATCCCTTAAACTGTAAGGAAAGAGRATGACATGGTTCTAGCAGCTGCCTTCCATTCTCAGTCAAGGACTAGACAGCTGTAACATTCCCAGCAAGTTGCACTGCTACAGGGCAGCAGGTATGAACATAAGACAAGCCAGCAGACATGGCTTCAGCCCCTCCTCCCACTTACTCTTTTCCTCTACTAGGAGTTGCCACACTCGCAACTGAATCAACAAAACAAAACATGAGTACTCCTCAGCCGCCTCAGTGCAAAGTCCAGCAAGTTAGTCCATAAGCTAGAAGAGCAGAAGCTAGTTTGAGCTAACCTGTCAAACTCCGCACTTCACTGCGGCAGGTTAAATAGCAACCTTCAACAGAAGATATCAAAGCTCTGCAGCTATCTATTAAGTCTAAATGCTATTTGGAGCTCAAATTTTCCTTTAAAGTTGACCTCTGATGAGCTACTAAAACACATGGTCAAATATAACCAAGCATTACAAGGAGTCAAAGGTTGAGGCCAATTTGAAGTCACTGTACAAGTCAAGAGCAAGTGATCCATGGAAAGTTAGGTCTTATTATATCCATGTGCATATCTGCACAGATAAATATGCAAGCATGACATGCCTGTAAAAACAATTGTTGCCTACTATACCAAAATATTAAACAAGAAGTCAGGATGGAAAGACTGATAAGGGATTTCCTTGTCATGAAATTAAGATATTATGCCACCTGTCACCACTAGCGTAACAGTGGAAAGCATCTATTAATTCTTGTAAGTGTCGAGGGCTGAACACTGGCCCATGTCTAAGCATAAGACCGCCTCCAGGCATTGGACAGAGAAGCTGAGAAGGCTCCTTAATAAGCTATATCTGTACTAAACAGCCTTATTCACAGACTAAATTACAGAATACAAAGTGAAGGACTTTGCTTGAGCCCTTAATTGTAAAAGCTGCTATCTTTCAGTATTTGCATCTAACATCTCCAACCAGAAAGTGTGCCAAACCTACACTGTCATTAGGAAACAGCTAATATGCTAAAAGGCCCATGAAGTGATCAGGACATGCAGTGGAAAGCAAGAACAGTGAAAAAGTGGAACAAATGGAGAAACTGGAATTCAGAAATCCTCAACTTTTCAGAGAGCTGATAAAAAAGTTATCATTATGACCTGGAAAGGAAAGTTACATGAAAGTCCCATTCCTGAGATATTTCATTTCAAATTGGATACTGAAGTTCATGTGGCTCCAGTGTAAACTCTTAGGATAAGTGGCAGCTATAAACACTCCTGTAAAGCCAGAAGAGAAAMACACTTCAGAGTTCCATAAAAACAGAACTTTTAAAAACATAGCTCAGGAATACACAAGTTTTTATATCCAGGGGCCCTGAAAATAGTAAGATGCTATGGCATGAAGACTACGCTGAAACTGCAACACCACCATTTTAATCTCATTTTTATCGTTTCAGAACAGCAAGTTCTCCATTTACCTGTTCTGTTCTTCCAGTTTAGCCAGTAATTCCAAGTCATCTGGACTCAGCTGTGTTGGTGAGGATGGCGATAATGCTGGTGTGGACAGAGTGGTAGAGGAGGATGTAGTGTGTAATGAGGCAGATGGACTTGCCACCTGACTGGCCATTTGGCTGACTCTGTGCGATACAGTGTTCTTCACCCATGAGAGAGTAGAGCTCAGCTTTCCTGCAACCTTGTCTGTCGCCACCTGCAACAACAAAAAGAAAAGAAGTTGCAATAGTTCTCATTTTTAATCTTCTTTCAGCAACCTGCTCTCACTGATCAGAGCCAAGAGATGCAATACGTATAAGCTAACCTTGTTTACAGCTCACACCTTACAGGGAGTAGRACACTGGTTATTTCTTCAGAACACCCAAAGTTGTCAAAAGTAACACAAGCAACAATATTATAGGAGAAATAGTATGCAACTATGGCACATATGCACATGTGTGAGAGACTAAGAGAGAGAATCCTAAAGCATATTCTCAGAATGAGTTTCTACAGTGCAAGAATACCACAGGATCAGTTCAAACTTCCCAGTGCAAAAACAAATAGAAGTGTACTTTAAAAATCTTTTGATTAAATAATAATGGCACAAACAGCAGAAAAGTAGATAAAGAAACATTCAGCTGTTTTACTGAGGGACACTGAGGCAGGGGAAGTGCATCAGTGGAAACACACCAGGCCAGCCAGGTTACCCCTAACCTTCACGAACATTTACAGCAGCAGGACAGGACAGGACAGGACCAGGGTGATAGTAGTGGTGGTGACAGCACATTTCTGATCTGCACCGAAGTAACATCTTCTGACATCCTACAGTGTGGAAAGATGTCTCACATGGAAACTAAACCCAAGGATTTACAACAGCAGCTCCTAAACGTCTTTCATTAGACATCATATTGCCAGCTCTTCTCCCTCCTCTTCAGGCTACACCTACACGGCCAGGTACACCTGACTCATAAGCTGACGGTAGATTGTGGGCAATTCAGGGGTTTGAGGGGGACTTGAAGAGCAGAGGCAGAGTGGTTAGCRGAGTGGGAGAGTACCCAGAGCTGTGAAGGGGGAAGCTGCGGGTCCAGGATGGAGGCAGCCAGCGAGGCTGATCCCAGGGGGAAGTGTACCCCCACACGTGGCATAAAATTGGTGCCTGGTCACACAGAAGTAGCAGATTATGGGGGGTAACACAGCCCAGCCAATTCTGCTTTTTGGGCTTCCCTTTCCTTACTGATCACTAAAGGAACRGCAGTTCCTGGATGTATTTCTAATGAACCCTTCATAAGGTCTTCCTTCAGCCACTGAAAATACAAAAGGCTTTCACCTCAAGCTGCGCATATGCTGACTTCAGTTCTGGCTCAACTTAAAGAAAATCTGAATGCACTTATAAACAGCTAGCTGGCTATGGCTAGGAAAAATTAGATATTTTCAAAAAAAAAAAAAAACAGGTGGAAGGGGGAAACTTCCTTTGAAGTAGTGTTGCTGACAACTATTTATTTTGACATTTGCTGACTTCCTCAAAGTTGTGAATTGCTCAATGGCTGTCACAAACAATTCTGCAGTACAGCTTATACAAGGCCTTGAACCTCAGGAAAAAAAAATCCCTTCGTGATCCTCTGATAGAACCTAATTAAAGCAGAATTTCAACTGCAAAAATAAACTATCTCAGCACACTGACTTCACACTTGGGGCAACTGATGGACAGCTTTTATTTTATTTTTTCTTTAAAGGAAATGGGAGCACTAGCAAACCATAACACCTCCCCCTGACACAAACAGAGTCTTAAGTATTAAATGGAGCACTGAGATGGAAAACTGCATTAATTAGGCTATTGGAAAGTCCTCAATAGTAAAGAGAATAAATTCAATTCCCACAAGGTCATATCAAAAAGGAAGGAAAAAAAAATGCTCAAAAATCCCACTAGCTTGTGACAAAATACCTGCAAAAATTTGGGGGGAGGCAAGAGGAAATATCCTTCACAAGGCATGGGTCTATGAATCAGAAGACAGACACCCTCACTTTCTCTCATTACATCACATACCCCAAAGTTGTGGCATTTTTAATTTAAAGCAGTTAAGATGCTTCTCTTGAGCAGGACACATTTAATGAAATAAAAACCCCAAAATGAAAACACATTATTTCATCCACTTTTTCATGTTCTCTATAACACAACATTATGTCTTTGCCTTCAATATTCTATTTCTTTTTATTCTTCTTTGCCTTTCATCTTCCTTGCCCTTCTCACTTAGTGTGTTCCCTCACCTCCTCCTCACAATAAGTTTAATTAAATACAATCTTTCTCCTTCCTAATTTTTCCCCAAACTTTTTTCCTTACCACAGACCAAAAACACACTATTGAAACTGTACCAGGAATCTAAAGCCTACTAAGCAAAGAATTTAAAGAATGAAGCCTTTTAGTAACTAGGCATATTGGTAGCCCAAGAAGCAACAGATCTCCACCCAGCAGATTTCTATCCSTAGAGAGATCAGCTGGTCAGGAATAAGACACCTTCAAAACCAAACAAAATGGAAATGTGTGCTTGGCTAGTGGTTCAGTATAAATCTAAGCTTACTCTGCAATGCAGACATACTTGGGAATGATTCAGCTTTCCAGGTATTGTAGATTAGACATTTCAGTCTCTCTTTATGTCAAGAGCAGTAAAATCCTGTAGCCCTTCTCCCCTGAAGCTGTCCAGTGGCATGTGTGAGGGCATACAAAGCTCCAAGCATCTCTTGCTGCACCTGCAAGACCTTCCCCTGAACGGAAATTCAGGGCAACTCCACCAGTCCCCAGAGCGGAGAGTTCAAAGGAGTGGTCCAAAGGACATGTGAAGCAGCAGGAAGAGCAGGCACAGCCACCATGAGGCCAAAAGGTATAAAAGCTGCAAGTTGTCCCCACTGCAGAATATCCTTCTTCCCAAAGCAAGCCAAGCAGCACCCTTCTATCCTGTCTTCTGAGACTCAGGAGCAACCAATCTGCAAGTCTGATTTGGCCTGTTAGCTTCCAYTTAGGCTATACTGGTCTATGCTGCATTTTGCTAAAATGGATCTCAACTAGTAAGCAAGGATGATAAATAAAAGACATCAATTGTTCTAAGTTGGCATATTCTGATGCCCAGATGTTACATTTAATGCTAGCTTTCCACATGGCTGATAGTATTCAAAAATTCATTAGTAATATGGATTCAAGAATTAGTAACATCAATATAAGACTCCTTTTTTTGAGCTGTATTTTTACAGCTACCGGCAYTGAGACTTACTACACTGTATTATCATGCTTTTTTTCCTTATGCAATAGAGATAACTATGCTAAGAGAATATTTCAGTGCAAGTGCAGGGTCCATTTGATTCAAAGACAACAAACTAAACTGCAGAACAACGGAAATATTCCTATCAGCCTAATTTAAAGAACCAACAAAACCATTAAAACAAAACACACAAGCCCTCTGTAATTATAGCAACCCAGCAGCTACCTAGTGCTAAAGGGCTAATTGCTTACAGAGCCCGTCTAGAGCCAGTTATGTGTTTCAAGAACTCTCAGCAGCAACTCTGCACAGTAACAAAATCTCACTCACTGCCTACACCTTTGGGGGAGCATTAGGAGAAAACAGACTGACTTCCCAGAGGTGGACAGCAGAAGGACTAGAGGCAATGGCTGCAAGCCACAGCAAAGGAAATCCTGATAGATGTGGCAAATTCCCTCACCAGATTTTGGGGGGTGTTCAGAGTGAATGTTTAAGCATGAGAACAGGTTGTCCAGCGAAGTTATGGAATCTCCATCGCTGAAAATGTTCAAAATTAGACTGGATAAGACCTCTGCATCCTAATCCATCTTTGAAGCTAGCTTCGTTTTGAACATAGTGTTGGCTAGGTAACTGCCAAAGGTCCCCTTAAACCTAAAGTATTGTGTGATCCCATGATGCATTCTAACATGACATTTTAAGATTAAGAAGTGACATGGTAGAAAGCCTGAGGAGCACACTATGAGTTAGGGATGCCACCTTCAATATCTGAATTTTACTTGCTCCATAGACATGACTTATAGTTAGGGAACAGGTTAGAACACAGCTCACTATGGTACTGTTTTGGACAAAATAGTTTCAAGGTTCTTCATCTTCCTTGCGTTTAATGAATTAAACTCTCACATCTCAATACTCAGAGGTCAGAACACAAAGAACAAACACCACAATTCTCCAGTGGAGCACATGAAGCTAGGCAAGTCTACTTYAACAAAATAAAGTAGTCAAATTTCTGAAAAATTCTTTTCTGTTAACTTTTGCATGCCTTTATTCAGTAATGTTAACATTCAAAATGCATGCAAAGAAACTTGCCCTAATCCAACAGCATAAGAGCTTACAACTGTAATTTGAGACTCAAAAAACAGTACAGGCAATCTTAAAGTTCCATTTTTTTATTTCTATTTTTATTTGAAATGAGTACCTCTCAGTATTATCTGTTCCAAAGGAACATTGCTGGTAAGTCTTGGATAAAAGTGTATTTAAAAAGTCTATATACTGTGCTGCTTATAAATACAAATTTGTCACTAGCTTCTAAAGCGAAACACTTAAATACCATGCTATGATGAGTATTTATTGCTAGATTTGATTCCCATGAATTTATTTTCCCATCATATTGAAAGAAAGATGTGCTGAGTGCCTTTAGGAAGCAAGACCACCACTACAGGACAAAAGCAAAATGGTGGGACCCAATCTCCCCACTTACTCTTCCCTGGCAACAACACACTTAATCTCTCCTGAAGGACTACGAAGTGCAAGATCTATATGCTTGACATTCATTCTGGAAAGAGTAATAGATGTTGCTTGGAATCATCACATGCAGGAATAAAAACCATAGGTGGGAAAAATAAGGTCCTAAATTAAGCAGCAGAAAAAGGTTCCAACTGGTTCTTGCATCACCTRAGTTTTCTGCCCAACATTATTTCAATATATTAAAAATCATATGATCTTTCAACAATAACTTCAAGAAGCACTTTCAATACTGCATTTGGACATCTTTTGCACAAAAAAAAAAGACAGAAATTTGTTAGATATTTCAAAATCTTAAATTTCAGATATGTATTAATATTTCACTCAGTCAACATCCAACATCCTTTATTCTCTGTTGCCATGAAGGGATAAATTATTGCTGCTTCACTCTGACTAAAATAGCATTATGATAAAGACAACTCATACATCTCACTTGCTGAGAGGACTGATTATTTTCTCAAAGGCTTTAAACTGCTTAAATATGACAAGTAATGCAATTATTCCAAAAATAGATGCTGACAGAACCAGGGCTGATCTTGAAAACACAAACATGACTGCCATATACAGTAGGTTATAAAAGTCACCCATTGTATTTTAAGCAATCTCACATACAAATACTAGAAACACAGTAATTTAGAATAACAGCATGACAGAGAAAGAGTAAGTACAGAGTCAACTTTTATTTCTTAAAGGTAAAGTAACTAGGAAGAGCTATGGTGAAAAAGTAAATCCAAAMCAGCAGTCTGGATCACACTCTGTACAAGACACACTTGTGAGGAAGGGATGAGGCGGGGGGAGGGGAAGCACAAAAATGTGAAGAACCTTAATAACATTAAGCAGTCATTTAGCAACAGCTCACTAGGCATTAAGCCTTTTTTATAAAAAAGTTCATAGAGCCAAATTATGTATGCCAGGAATACCAAGAAAAAGATTTATTCAAGAAAATCTTGCAGAACTGCAGTTAGATCACGATGATGATCTAACAGGTTGGCCTTTCTACACAGCAGTTCATAGGTATTAGGAAAAATTCAGAGAAAAAGCAGTACCAGAAGTTAAAAAAAAAAATCCTAATCAAATATCAGAAAACATTAACACTTAAAAGCAAGCAACACGCACTCTCTTACAAAAAGCAACTGTTTAAAAGTGAGAAGTCTCACAGTGAARTTTGCATTTAAAATGCACAAAGAATTTGTCTGGGGAAACAACCATGGCTGTCATCCAAGGCCAAGGCTAAATTAAGAAAGTGTTCTGACAAATAACTGCCCAAACCTACATCCCTTTTGCCAGGCTTTTCCATGGTTTCCCACAAACCTAACACCAGCTCTTATCTCAGACTGTCAGCATCAGTGAAGGCTCTCGGACCCAGATTACATAAACGTATTTGGATATCAGCTTTCTATCCATTTCCCCAAATAAGGTCAAGTAATAAGATTCTTTCTATTTCATCACTTCACCTATAATTCTAAATTCATACTCAACAACAGAAAATTGCATTGAGTCATTCACTGGAATTTGAAACTGAAAACCCCTTTCTAGGGGCAACACCCCAATATTCCCATAAATCAGCACACAGTGCTCCTGCACTTGCCCGAACTCTTTACCCTTCTTGTAATAAAGGAGGAAACTTCCTGCTACTTACTGTATTTTCAGCTCTGTGTACACCATTCCATCTAACAGCACAGCACTGCTAAACCACAGACCACAGCCGTTTTCAACCTTCCTGCTGACAGTCCCTGCAAGGAGAAATCTGTGTCCCACTGGCAAGGCAGTACACGCGCAGCACGGAAATGAATCACTCCGACTCTCCCTGGAGAGAGATGCACCTCTTTCCCCTAAGAGCACAAAGGAGAGGGCTAAAGGTTTCACCTTCTGACCCCTCCAGAGAAACTCAGGCTCCTCAAATTAAAATTCACAGAGCTATCGAGTTGTTGGAATTAGTTTTTCTGCCTTTAAATTACCAAATAAATTCATCAGGAATGATGGTGAATACCTCTATTGAGTATCATCAGCTCCTGAAAACACCGGTAAATCCATACAAGCATGTAGTTTAACACCTTCCTGCTTTTTAGGAACATGATTTTGCTTAACCCAGCATTCTGGAAAGACACAAGGAAAACAAAACCCTTAAGCTTCAGCTGTTTTCTTTCTTTTGGCTTTGGGACAGAGTCTCCTCAAGGTTTTCCTGAACAAATGTTTCTTTTAAGAACAGGTTATTTTCTAACCAGTGATCGCTCTGCAGGCCTGCAACAGCATCCCCTTTGGCTAGGGAGAGCACACGCTGCAATTATGGACTGTCCTTTMCTTTGCTACCCTTTACTGCTGCAGAAAAGGGATCAGTCATCTGCTCAACTGTTTGTGGGGGTAACAAGGACAGCCAGGGACATCAAGGGCAAGGCGYGTCCCCAACCTTTAAATGAGGCACAGTGGTAACTAACCACACATGAGAAGACCTGCCTTTGCCATCACCCTCTCGCTACACATACACACCAATGCCACCTCGCAGCCAAACCACTGACATTACATAGTCGCTCTACCCAGCACCTTCCTGTGCTCCGTAACCTACCACGGCAAGGGCTACCCAGAGGCCACAGGGATCCCACCAGAAGCCCAGACTCTGCTCCATGGTCCTGCTGTGCTCAGCCCATGCAGGCTCTGTCCCTTTAGCTAACTGACTGCAGCTGGCAGCCCCCAGGCAGCAGGGCTCCTCACTCTGCACACCTCCACCAGCTTCCCCACTGCACAGAGAGAGTTGCCTCCTTAACATTTCCTCATTTTCCAGAGAAATTCAAGTTACATTTGAAAAGTATACAAAGTAACCTATACAACCTGGGATACATGCCAAATCAACACCAGCAGCATGATCAAAACATTATTAATGGGTATGAGTGTACAAGCAAAAAACATTGGGTCAAYGTACTTTAAGAACAGTTTTCCTCCCCCTAAAGAGTCTCACTCAAGAATCTGTCAATTAATCCACACTGAGAACACAAACCCTGCTCCCAGCCTTCTCCAAGGGACACCAACACCTTCCACTGAGGAAAGCCAGATGGAGCCACACAGGCAGGATTAGGCCTACTTGGCCTTTTGTAGGAGGGCATCAGAAAGGTCAGCGAGCAATCCAGGCCAAGCAGGCAGAAGCAAGCTCCAAACTGAGTGTATTCATTCATGCTGCACATGCCATGTTAGCAACTAYGCCATTTCCAGTCTGCCACAACTCTGTCCACTTGACCAAGAGCATGGGAAAAGTTCATTCCCCTCTGCTTGCCAAAGGCTATGCAGAGACTCCTAAGTAAATGCATGAATTTTGAGATGGGAAATGCCAAGAGGTAAGAAATTACTATAAACTTGTTCCTCTGCTGCACTTCTAAATCATCCAGAGTAAATGATGCAACAGAAAGGACCAGAAATTCTCACCCATCTGGTCAGTCACCAGGCAAGGCACAGATTTATGTCTGCTGCTTACTTGAAGCCACTGCAAAGACAGTAATGTTTATATTGCGTTTACATACCAATACATACGATGCACAGATTACATGCGCCAATTAAAATAGATAAAACTCAGCATGTCAGCTTTATATTTAGTGTCTTTAATTAGCTGCTGATAACATCATATTAAGTGCAAAACTTACTTTATATTTGAGATGCTCAAAGAAATACTGTATTTGAGCAGCATATTAAATATTTACATCAGTCTAGTTGAAGGTAGACCACAGCATCCCACATTACATAGGATTATATAAATCCTTCAGTATTGTGCARCACTTTACAATAAACCCAGAAATGTTACCTCTGCATATTTCTACATTTGCCAGATAGATATTTTTCTTAATGTCTACTAGATTCCTTTAAAAAAGTATTTTACTGTATACATTAAGTTTGGTTAATATTTATATTCTGTATTTCCCTGAATTAGGAAATGTGTATTAAAATGGTCAGCATCTGGATTGTCATATGGTACGAATATTTAAGACAGTATTTCTGACAAAGTAAAACACTGCAAGCCTTACACAAATACTGCTGTGTATATACACTGCATGCACTCCAACATTTCTTCTCTAAAAGAGGAAAGAAAAAACATGCAAAAGAATCAATGATACAGAAAGCAATTTAGTTGCATTTCTCATAAACACTTTATATAAAAGAGCTCATATAGTTGGGACTGAAATTATGGATGTGGTTTTCAAAGCCAATTATATAGCATTCCATGGACCCAGTTTACTGCTTGCTTCAAAAAGTTAATAGCATTGTAATATCCAAAGAATAAATTAACAAGAGTCAATAACATGTGGGAGAGGTGGCTGATGAATCAGCCTGTTATCATGTTTCCTGACAACCTAAAATCCTAATTCAGGCCTCAAATGGTTTCACTATATATATATGCATGTTTTATTAGACAAATTGACCTAGTTGGTTTCTACTGAAGTCTGTAAAAAAAAAAATACTGGATCTACTCTCATATTCCCAGTTTTTTCTACACCATCAACTAAGAGTAGGCAGGAGTACCATGGCTAGCATTCTCCAGCTTCCATTTCCTTTGATATTCACTAGCTCTCCAAGCCTTTTTGATATGAAGATAATTACATCATGCAACTTTTAACAATCAGAAAGCTTTCTGTACTAACATTTAAGAAATCTCTTCTTTAAAACAGGGGTCCTCATTCTCTAATGCACTGAGATTTTGATGGCCATAATGTGCCTGCAAAAAGAAACTTAGAATAGCAAATTCACATATATAACATAACAATGTAACATACAATTTAAGGAGGCTACTACTTCATAAAAACATTGTACTGATCCACTTAAGGTTGAAATCTTTACTCCAAGTCATACAAATTCACATGAAGGATACTCCAATCATTYGCCAAATTGTACCAAGTTCTATTCACTTTCAAGAACAAATCCAGAATAATTTGCTCCCAAAGAGCAGCTAGGGATTAAACTAGCAACTAAAATGCATTTGGGTAAAAACAAACAAATAAGAAGTATGTAAATACAGTTTACTAGAAGCCTTATATCCATACTGCAAAAGTGAAAAACAGCTTAGTCACATATTTTCAAGTATTTACTGTGCCATAATTAAGATGAATTTTTGAATGTAATTGACCAAATAGGGGGGAAAAAAAGTATGAGGAAAAAAAAATATTATATAGGGAGTTAAACTGGTACAGTTAAAAGGCTCAAATATCTGACAAATGAAAACATACCATTCCATGCAACCTGTGGTTTTATATACTGGCAAACCAAACATTTTTCCAAGTGCAATTCTCTTTATTTAAAGAAACTATATAAATTTGTATGTCACAATCTACAAGCTGGAATCACAATATCCATCTCCTTTTTATTGATTTGTGTATCGTCCTCTCTCAGAGGAGACAAAATTAAACTCGATGGAGAAACTGGAAAACAGGGACAGTCTTGCAGAACATGGTAACATGGCCATTAATTACATACTGAAATTTAAAACAAATCATATGAGCATGAGGTTGTTGACACCATGTCTTCAGGGTATCATTGCTTCTTCCCTTAAGCAATCAGCAAAAAGGTCAACTTTCTATCAATTATACTCAAAAATCAAATTAGATTCTAAGTGACTGGTTAGTAATTAGCTTACTTCCAAGTTATAAATTCATTACAACTTGCAGCTGCAGATAGGGTACAAGAAATAGAAGGTAAAGTTTTTTTTTAAAGTGAGAAACATAACCAATTTAGTTAGTTCCAAAGTAGGGAAGTCTTGAACTAAGCTATTCAGTAAGAGTAACAGATTTAAACATAGGTGCATACACCAACAGCTAGTTCATCTAACAAGAGGCACACCAAGATCTGTGGTCTTCCTGTAATATTAAAGTTTGCTCACTGATTCACTTAGATCATAGAAACACCATCTCCAAACATTTACAGTATAATTGGAAGCAAACATCCTTTTGTTGCAGTAGGAAGGTCTCCCTCTATGCTACTGAAGCCTGTGACYGTCTTCCTGCTGGCTTTAAACACAGCACTTAGAAAACTCATTTTCTTAACTGTTAATGAAATAACAGGGAGATGTCTCTTTAGAGAAGTGACATGTTTACATATTATCAAATAAAATCAGATATGCTTTCATTTGGAAATAGAGACAACCCCTCTCACCATCCACCCCAACATCTACACAGAAATACTGGTGGAAAAAYGCAAGAAATCTCAATGGACCAATAAAGATGACTTTTAGTGTCAATTTTGCACCAAAAAGATTAAGCAAAACTCTCGAATCTTTATCAGGGTCTACAACTATCTCATTACAGAATTTTAACTTGCATTTGGCTATTTGTCTTTAGAAAGACTGATCACAATTCTTTTTCTGAAGGGCTGAGAAATATTTATTAAAGCTTCAGGCAAACACCAAGAAGTTCCACCTCTAAAGCAAAACCAAAAAAAAAAAAATCCACTTTGCTTAATGAACATTGGTCTTAGCTCTGGTGTTTCAGAGAACATTGAAGCTGGAATTCCTTTTCTATCATGTCTGCAAGTAGTCTGCTGTTAAAACTACACGCAATCAAGAACCCCTCAAAAAGAACAAAGATGTAGAATTAACTTCTAGGTAAGGTAGGTAGATAGACATCTCAAATAGAGCTATTAGTTTGACACTCATTTTAAACCACTTTCAATAGTGGTTTAGTCTCTTTTATATAGAGAATCAAGGTAAGCCATTTTCTCTCATACCACCCTATCAGTTACAGGAGCACTATCAACTTGCAGCAACAGCAATCTACTACTACAAGATTGGTCCCATCTGCCACCCTGCAGAAACTGAAGAAAAAAAATACACAGCTAGTATAGCATACGATACTAATGGGTCAGAATTATTATTATGATGCTACAAAACTATGCCGCTTAAATGATATTTGAAAGAATRTAAAGAAATGTTATGATGTTCTCAAGCAGACATTAATACTAAACTGGAGATTTGTGAAAATCCAGTCATGGCAATAATGCATTAAAAATACCTCAAGAATTTCAAATCTTCATTTGTGCACCTTGCAGTGGAACTCAATATAACTACCTAGTACCCAAACATTAAGCCTTTTTTCTTTTCAGAATAAAGCTGCAGAAGTAAAAATAAATTAAAATTTACTGCAAAACAACACAGATTAGACAAGGTAGGTATTTTAAGAACAAAACACAAAAGTAAAATTTGTCCAGACAAAAGAAGAAATTTGGCAGTGGGTCTTACTGTTTTTCCAAGTTGGAAACTGATAAAGATGACTGGATGCCCATGGTCATTCTATGACAACACCTTACCCAGTGTCCCAAAAAAAGCCCATTTGTACTTCAGTCCCAGCTATAGAGCAATTGCCTCATTGAGACTCAAAGATTACTTTTAAGGAAAATTAGCCGTCAAAATTGATAGCTATGGAGCTTATGCAGAAATAACACGAGGACTGCTACCAATGTGTCCAAAAAGAAGTCACATCCTTCACTGACTGAAACCTGCAGCAGGCTACACACTCCTGATCCCCCCTGCCAACCACTTCACTGCTAGCAATATCCTCCAGAGATCACAGGAAACAAAACAGCATAAACAAAGAAAAACCTGCATGAAAAGCTAGCATTCACTAAATCACTTCTGCCTCTACCTTGTGAGCACATAGCTTCTGTCAAAATGCACACACATACAACAAAAACATTTCACATACATATGTAAAACTGAGCTAAGCAAGACAAGTCCCCCCACATTATTTTTAAGCCTCCTTCCTAACTTCCTAACTACTTATTCCGATCACCACTCCTCTCAGGAGCAACAAGGTGTACTTCTTTGTTTGACTATAGACACTTAATCAGACAGGACTACAGGGAAAGCAAGAGAGCATTCCCCATTTAAATTAATCCAAAATTTAGCAACAGATAATGTTGGTATAAACAGGTAGAACAAGGCATGCCAAAGCAATTCAGCATCCCATCTACAATTTAAAGTGATATTATATTCAAGAACTTCAGAGAACACATCTAACCATTCAAAATTATATGCTGCTAAAATCGCTTGCAAAGAGCAAATGTAACTATTTTTAATCAGGCCTTGCAAAACTGAACTAGAGCGTATAGTCAGGGCAAACAACACAGGCTGTTTCAGAAAAGAACTTCAAAAAGTCAGACTTGCTTCCTTTATTGTCCAACTTCCCCAACTACCAGCTGAAAGCATTCTCTTTTTAAGCAAGAATTTGACATTTAAAACACTGCATAAAATATTCCACTCTACTATTGCAGAATTGCCTGCTCCTTAATGGAACAAAACCCCCAAACAGCCAAGCTCAGGAAGTCCCCGTGCTCCAGTGCGTGGGAAGCGCGGGGAGCCGCGGGGAGGAAGCCGGCGGCCCCGCTCCAGCCTTCGTCCCGGAACATCTGCTGCAGGGCYGGACAGCCCCTCGGGGACACGCGCCACAGCTGCTCTCGGGCTGGTTTATCAGATTCAGGCAGTGCTGATTCATAACACCGAGGGTTTTCTTCCTGACCTTGTCTCTCTCACTGGCCTTCCACATTTCCTCTTCTCACTTGGAAGAGCACTAGTACTTAAATATTTAGGAATAACCCTGAAAACTTGATCTCTATGTACATAAACATAGAGCTGCAGAGCCACRGTCAAAGCAGAAACTACAGATGAGAAGTGCACAAGAAAAAAACAGGTAACTATCCACCAGAAAAGAAACAGGAGACAGTTACCACCTCCGTTAACCCTGTAAAATAAAGCCAACACGTGAGTATGCACCAGAGGAAAAAAAAAATCTAGGACTTCTTGACAAGTGCTTCTGGAGACAAGTCACACGCTGGCTGTTTCGGGTCCTCCCGGAACGAGCCCAGCTCCCTCCTAAGCCCCTCACCCGCGATCTCGGGAAGGACGCGCCGTCCCGGACGACGCGGGGGACGATGCCGGCGGCCCGGCGCGGCGCGCAGCGCCCCGAGGGGCCGCCAAACCGCGGTGGAGCCGCGGAAAGCGCACGCGGAGACACCGGGCGGCGCGACACAGACCCGCGCCCAGCCGGAGCCCCGGGGCCGCCTTCCCCTCCGCGCTGCGCGGCGCGGCTCCCGCGGGCACGGCACCTCCGCGCTGCGCGCCGCGCACGGGGCACCCAAACGCCCTCGCTCCGCCGCGGCTCCCCGCCAG
>NW_028186149.1:14836113-14837248 GCF_003343005.1 Rhea americana
AGCCGCGTTCATAAACCGCTTCCGAACGGCCGGAGAAGCCCCAAGCAAACGCACCCTTTCCTGCCTACAGGCGCTACCCGCGGGAAGCGTTTTGTCACGACACTGCCGGTCTTAGCTCTTACCTCGACAAACCCGGAGCCTCGAGGGGCGGCAGGCGCTGCTTCAACAAACATTTCTGCCGAGGGTGCGGTGGGCCCGGCTGGCCCCTCTCGGCCCTCCGTGCACAGGGGGCACGGGCCGATCCTGCGATGCTGAGGGATCCTGGGAGCGARCAGCCTTCCTGCAGAGGAGAGCGAAAAAGCGACTGTGTTGTTGTTGTTTTCCCTTATTCGGTAACGAGACTAAYAGGGTTTTGCTTGTGACACCATTAGCTGCAGGTGTTTCACATCAAATTAAACAATTCCCCAGCGGAAAGGGCCCTTCTCGGAGAGCACACGTTTATTTGATGGAGATTAGTTGAGAAACTGCTCTGCTGTAGTTACTTCTGTGTAAAAATGGAAAAAGTTGGTAGAATTTTGAACTAACATTCCGGCTTAGAAGTGGATAAATAATTTCTGAAGCCAGCAGGTCACTATAGAATCACATCAATACTTGCCTGATATAGGAAGGCATTGACCATTTTGTTCTTTTTTTTTTTTGATTATTTATAACAGATCAATGATTTTTAAATATTGTTTTGTGTATAGCTAATAGTGGGTTTTTTGTTGTTTTTTGTTTTTTGTTTTTTTTTTTAGTGAAAAGAATGAAGGTACTCAAGTGTGCCAGGAACAAAAATGCTGTTTTGTGCAGTTTTTTCCAATAACGCTGAGAAATTTGACAGTACTGGACCCGTTTGTCCCAGTATATAGGCAACTAGTCATAATATAGCTTTTTTAACTAACCGTCAATTACCTGAGTACTTAYAATTTATTTTAGGAACACCAGATGGGTTTTGGTTGGTTTAAAGTTGGCATTATTTACCGTTCAACTACCTTTCCCAATAAAACGAGGAGTATTACCACCATCTAACACTTCCCTAATCGTTGATGTTTTTAGGATCAGCCCCACGATTCTTCTGCTGTAAACGCCCCTTTGCTGACACCCCCCCGCTGTTAACGGCCGAGCTCGTGGCTGCCCCGTCTGCCCCACGGGGCGG
>NW_028186149.1:14837711-14839009 GCF_003343005.1 Rhea americana
GCGTGGCGGCGGGGGCCGCGCGGGAGGCAGCGGGCAGCCGCGGCTCGGGCCCGGTGCGGCGGAGCCGCCGGCTCCCGCGGGGGAGCGGGGGTCTCGCCACGGCGCCGGGGCGGCCGCGGGCCTTTCTGGCGGGGTGGCTGCGGGAGCTGGAGCCGCTGGGCAGCTCTGCAGAGCCGCCAGGGCGGCGGGAGCGCCCGGAGACGGCCCCGCTGGTGGCCTCGGTCTCCGCGATAAACGTCTGGTGCTGGCTTTCGTCCGGAACCGTATGAAGCTGGGGGGAATGGGTGCGTTGTTCTCTGCGGGAAGGCTGCAAATTCTATTTCTCTCCTTATCGTGGCTTTTAACTTTTAATATGTGAGGAAAACCAGTTACATACGTTATCGCTATAGTTAGTTTTATTCATAGCTGACTTAATTTAGTTGGAATGGCCATTGGCTTACTCGGTTTTATGTTAATAACATCTAGTTATATTTCTTATTCAAGGGGTTTGTGAAAGTTGTCAAGAATAAGGCCTACTTCAAGCGATACCAAGTAAAGTTCAGGAGAAGAAGAGGTACAGTTAAATTTTCTATAAGATATTGTTATAAGACATTAATGGATATTCCTACTTTTCTTCACATTTTCCACACTATAACCGTTGTTTTTCAGAGGGAAAAACTGATTACTATGCCCGTAAGCGTTTGGTGATTCAAGATAAAAACAAGTACAACACCCCTAAATATAGGATGATTGTACGTGTTACCAATAGAGACATCATTTGCCAGGTGAGGTCTGCAGTGTTTGCCACTTGGTTACTAACCTTCCTAAAGTGAAAATCAGTGCTTTAATGAAGGGGAGGGTGGGTGATGGTCTCTTTCCAGTRTGCAGGAACTCTGCAAAGAGGAGGGGCAGCTTTTGGATGCAGAGAAGAGGTGTGAGAGTGAAAGGGAGAAGGTTCTGCATGTGAAAGGAACAAGAGAAACAGATCTGRTAACTGCTGCTGTCTCTCAGGAGAACCCTGAGAGTCAGATCTGTTAATGGAAATCTTTCCATAAGCTTAGAAGCAGTATTATCCCAAATGTTATATTAGATGCTTTTGCTTATTTCAGAAGTAAGTTTCATGTTGTGTTACATGAGAATTACATGTAGAAAGTGGGACAGAGTCCAGCCATACCTGTAGTAATCGTTTGAAAGGYGACTTTCGTAGACAGTTTTGCAGCGCCTCTTGACACAGGTGGAGAAGTAAATGAACTTAAGTTTTTGCTGACACTTAACTTCCTCTGGTCTGATTTGGATTTTAATTTTTTGCTCCTGTTACT
>NW_028186149.1:14839034-14862441 GCF_003343005.1 Rhea americana
AAAAAAAAAAAAGAAAAAAAAAAAAGAAAAAACAGAACTGTGAACTGGAGTGCAAAGATTGGTGGTTTGTTGGACATACATATACAGAATTCCTATTTGACATTGGTGGATGTCAAAAAATGGAAAACTGAGCCCAAAATTAGCGTGGGAACCTAAWACTTGTTTTGTTGTCAGATTGCCTACGCAAGGATTGAAGGTGACATGATTGTCTGTGCTGCTTATGCCCATGAGCTGCCAAAGTATGGCGTGAAGGTTGGTCTGACCAATTACGCAGCAGCGTATTGTACAGGTCTGCTGTTAGCACGCAGGGTAAGTATCTGTGAAAGTGTCTTGGAATAMTTGAAGTTTTCTGGTTTTCTTACAAAAGGGAAAGCCTGCTTTCTTAAATGGTTTGTTAGTATAGATAGCACTTTGTCAGCTTCTCCTAATATTAATGCTCTGTACTGTTACAAATTTGATGGGCTTTTATGAGTGTAAGGTCACAGTGAGAAGTGTGGCAACATGCAGTTTCAACTCCAGCAGCTAGTTCTTAAGTCTCTGCACTTGGGTTTAGTAGAGGAAGGGAGGGAGGGAAGGACTCGGGATAAAAGCTTAAGAAATATACCTTACAGAGTTTGAAAATGTGTGGGCAGGATGCATCCATTTTCCATGTGAGCTCAAGATGTTGAAACAGACAGGCTTGCTGTGATTGTTACTATAAACGTTGCCATTAGTATGGAGTGCATAATTTTTGTAAAGGTAACTTTTAAAGCGTGAAGGCCCTACTGAAAACTTGCAGTCTATGCTGGTGGTAGTTCTTGCTTCCTTTAATAAAGGGAAAGAATTTCGGAAGATGTGATGTGATGTTTTGTTTTTGTTTCCCACCACCACAGCTTCTGAATAAATTTGGCCTTGATAAGATCTATGAAGGCCAAGTTGAAGTGACTGGTGATGAATACAATGTGGAAAGTGTGGATGGAAAGCCTGGTGCTTTCACGTGCTACCTGGATGCAGGTCTTGCCAGAACTACCACTGGAAACAAAGTCTTCGGTGCTCTGAAAGGTGCAGTGGATGGTGGTCTATCCATCCCTCATAGGTAATTTAGTCTGTTTTGAAAAATCCCTTTAGAGTTGCCTGAAACTTTTATGTGACAGTCTACTTATATTGTTACTTATGTCAAAATAATTTTTGTTACAGACCTGGTAGTGATTATTTAGCCTAGGTTCTGTTTACCTCCCCCACCCCCAATAGGTACAATTCTGATAGTGCTTGTTAGGAATCTTGGACTATTAGAAGATGCTGCTAAACTTCTAGAAGCTTCATAAAACAGCTACCTTGTTGCTTGTATTTTAAAACTGTCCATTGAATGAATATATTTAAAGATCTTTTAATATTCCTGTTGAGTCTTTAGCAAAGTATGTATTTATTAGTTTCACCTTGAAAAACTATACATACTAGGTGCAAAACAACCATTGGCATTTTCCACAGCTGTAAACAACAATTGTAAGTCTAAGTAGTTTACCTGCACTTCAAATTTCCATGTGGAAGTTTTGACAGTTCCTATCACAGGCTGTGAAAGACAGAGTCAAGGTTTCTGGCAGCATTATCTAACATTGATATTACAGTTGGCTGCTTTYTTCTGAGCCACAGCAGAAAAAAATTGTTGAGAGTTGTTGTGTAGCTTTTTACCCCCTCCCTTGCTATCCTATTTTCCTTGACTCACTGCTGTTTTTTTCTGACTTGGCTGCTATGTGATGATACCCCAATGACTGAGCATTCTGTAGTTGGTCCTCAGTTTGTACATGATGTACTGCATTGTTTCAAGACGGGACTGATGGCAGCTAAGATTAACTTAAAACTTGAATTTCTCAATTTCTTTATTCTTTCCATTTTTAATTAGAATTTTTGTTTTGGTGCTATCTCTCAGCTACCTGTAGGAGCATATCATGTACCAGTCATTTCTTTGTTTACCAGACAACCTGGTGGAACCTAGTTTCTGAACTGGAGCATTAAACAACATGTCTTACTCTAACTGTAACTGCTGTTTCACAGTACCAAGCGTTTCCCTGGTTATGACTCTGAAAGCAAAGAATTCAATGCAGAGGTTCACCGCAAGCATATCATGGGCCAAAATGTTGCAGATTATATGCGTTACTTGATGGAGGAGGATGAAGATGCTTACAAAAAACAGTTCTCCCAGTACATAAAGAACAATGTAACGCCTGATGGGGTAAGACTTGCTTGGCTAGCTCTCTTCATTGTGTGTTAGTAGAGATGCTAATAATGGTCTTGTTTAGGGACTTTTCTAGTAATGCAAATAGATTTTGATATCTAAAATAATGTGATTCATATTGTATGCATCTAAGCGAAGAAAAACATGTTTCCCATCAATAAGAGGTTTTTTCCTGTTTTGAAGCCCAACATTCTGCCTATAAATCTGAATAGAATTGAACCCTAAGACAGACCTTTTTTCTTTTTTTTTTCTTGTTCATAGGGAAACTAGCTCAAAAAGTTGGTGTTTGGCTGTCCGCTCATTTCTAATCCTGCACCTCATCCTGTACTTTCTTCAGTTGTAGTGGTTTTACTGTGCGCATGTGTTCTGCACTGAATTGTTTTTCTGGGTTGTGTGACCCTATAGGTAGTTCTAGGGGTGTCAGGTGAATACAGCAAATCCCAAGATCACTCTATTACAGAAAAAAATTCTGATGAAACTACATACTGAATACAGTACAACTGATTTAAGTAGTARGTTCGGTTTTTGAGTAATTAAAACTCAAACTTTTTAAAAGAAGTGTAACATGACCAACCTTCCTCTTTCTCAGTGCAAAAAGCAAACTTATTTCAAATGGTTTATTTAGTCAGTAACACTTCTGCCTGGTTTCCCCCAGTAGCAGTCCTGAAGCTTGGAATAAGCATTTTCATCTCCCTCTCTAGGCTATGGAGAACTAATTTCTTTCCTTATCCTTCTATGGCTTTTTTTTTTTTTTTTTAACTTATCTGCGAATTAGTTGTAATTTAATCTGTTAAAAAGAACTAAAACTACATTGCAAATGCCAATTTCAATGTCCAAGATTTATGTCAATAACAAGAATCTTACTTTTTGTACATCTACAAAATCTAGGGTAGCTGGCATACAGTGGTCTTAAGTAACTAGAGGCAAACATTCTTAAAACCAGGGTTGTCTCTGAGACAGAGCAGCAGACAGACTGGGATCCTCTGGTAGGTTCTGCTGTTCATCTCTAACTGGACAGATCACATCATATTCCTATTATAAAATTTAAAATAATACTTTCTAAAGCGCTATGACCTGCTACCCGTAGTTTGGCATGTGCTAGTACTATATGAGCTTTCAGAAGTGATTGCTTGAGCATAGCCTCTTCTAATGTATTTGTTGCTTTGTGACTGCTCCCCTGGAGTTGATGCAGAGACCGTCTTGATTGTTATGAGACGTGTTTAAACTCTAGCTGTTCCCCTCTTTGTAAGCAGCTGTGTAACGTGCACTAGTATGAAGACTGATTATCTATAGACAGGGCATGTGAAGTAACTTTGGTTTAATGCAGGTGGGGCTGAATCTCAGAGAGATCAGCTATACAACAAAGGAAAAAATAAGTATTTTTAGAGTAAGTTTCTATACTACCTTTTAATTTAAATGTAGGGAAACAAGAGCATTGAAAATGAGCTTCAGAAGAAATAGTATTTCAACTGCAAGATCTAGCCTGTACTTAAGAGACAAAGTAGTCTGTACTTATTTCTAGGGCCTTGGTTCCATATCTGTAATGCAAGAATAAAAATACCTTTTTGTGGTTGTGCGCCTAATCCAAGCAGTTTTTACATATTTAAGTATGTCTGATTTGTATGAAGAAAAGGTTTTAGAGGCAACCATCCACAATTACAGGCTTTATTGTGCTGAAACCTGTATTACAGTCTGTATTGTGATGAAATGCATTCTTAGTGAATGCTCTGGTAAAAGCATCTTGATTCTTGTTAAATCCTACAGACTACTATGAGAACTTATCACCTGCTTTTCATTTTAGATGGAAGAAATGTATAAAAAGGCTCACGCTGCTATACGGGATAATCCAGTCCATGAAAAGAAACCCAAGAGAGAAGTCAAGAAAAAGAGGTAAAGCCTTTTCCTCTCTTTAAGAAGAGCATGACTTTTCTGTTGAAGAGATTGTAGATGAGCTAAGATAAGCTCATACTGTATTTAAGGGTCAAAACTCGTGTGTTTCAGATCATATTAAGATACAACCATTTTGATTTTGATAACTCCATGTCAGGAGTTAGCTTCAGCAATGAGAATCTAAAACTTATGAGCCATTAACTATCCTGAAAATGAGAAACTAGAGCATGTCAGTGGCCTGAATAACTAGAATATTATTTTAAGGATGTGTTTTCAGATCTTAATGTTTTCATCAGGAATGCTGCTTCTCTTCAGGAGAGGCAGGCAGACTCATTTGTCTACTGAACTACTTTGATTTTTTTTCAGGGGCAGAGAGACGTAAAGATATTAGATCTTTTATGTTGTCTGTCAGTACTCTACTATCTCTTGAGGAATTAAACTTCTACGGTYTAAACATCCCTTCTTGTGGCCCAGCTACCACCTTAAATCAAGCATGTTGCAGGAAGCAGGAATATGTTTTAGGCATAGTATTTTTAATCAGAGTTCTAGTGTCCTGCTTTGACAGCCTTTTTTTGCTTATTTCTACTTTGGATATCTTATACTGTACTTACATTGCAGATGGAACTGTTCCAAGATGTCCCTTGCCCAGAAGAAAGATCGTGTTGCTCAGAAGAAGGCTAGCTTCCTCAGAGCCCAGGAGCATGCAGCCGATAGTTAAGATGACTTCCACAATTTTCTATCAAGCTTTGGAAAAAGTGACAATAAATTTATTGAGTAAGCAACTGTGTAAGACTGTCTTATTAATATCTTGCATCTTATAAAAGTTTTCTGTATCTTTATAAGCCTGTTATTCTGTAGCCTTAAATACTTTTTTCCTGCAAAGTACTATATGAATTGAGCTGCTATTGCACAGAAGAGAAGACAGGCAACAGATTCCAAAAACAAGGGCTGCCACATTAGAATTCTGTTCCCCCTAACAAGGGGAAATCAATTTGGTTTGCTTCTAGTGTGACTAATATCAAAATTACTAGATAAAAAATCTTGCTGCTTCCAATTACAAAAAGACTTGAAATTTCAAGAAGAAAGCTTTTAAAGTACTTCAGCATTTCTTGTTTTGTTTTCCTTCTAGCATACGTAATAATGTGGTGGTGGATCTGTGCGTAATCATAATGTTGATTTGCCTTAGCTTAAGGAAAAAATAGTGGGAAGTAGGAGTAGTCACAGCAGGTTTACTACCTCTGTGACCAAAGGCAGCTTTAGACAAGTCATAGTAGGGGAAGTGTATTACTGTATCTGTTGAAATGAACAGCAAACGTTAATTGTAGTATTGAAACTTCYTCCAGTAACTGAAATTGGTACTTCCAGGACTTGGCTCTAAGCTCTGGCTGCTCCTGAAAGGTACCACTGTTAAGCTAAATACTTTATATTATTTAGTGATTAGCCAAAAGCAAATTTACTTTCAAGTTGCATATGCATCCTTATCTATAGAGGCCTTCGCTTTTCCCTACCCCTTGTTTCTGCCATACTGCCTTTTTATAGACAATTGCCATTTGTTTCCCATTAGAGACATACTGAAGTTGTTTGCACACTTAAAGCAGGAGTCAAGTAGGCTACATGGAGGAATATTTTGCTTTTAAGATACTGATARATGGAAGATGTGGTAAGTACTGCTATTGAAAGAGAAAGGATGCCTTTAATTTATTGTAAACAAAAGTATTTTTCAATGAAAGTCTCAACTTGATTCAACAGCAATAAAAATGAAGATTCTGTACAAACTGCACTATTAAACATGTTTTCCAGTTATTCCAAGAAGTCATTTAAAATCCCCAACAGTGTTTCAGAGTTTATACTTTTCTGCCCAAAATACAGTAGGAATTACATTCATACTTTTCACCAAGAAAACTACCACTTGAATTCTTTGCTGGTTATAATTACTAGGTCCTAGTTGGAGGACATTATCAAGTTAGAGACGATAATTAACACAGTAATATTCTTAAAATAAGTTGATGTTTATAGAACACACCTAACCCAAGCTGCTTCCTATTACATGTGGTACAGCAAAAGATGTTTGCTTTCGCATGTCCATTGATGATTTTGTACTTAAGTTTAATCATTTAAGGAATGCATTTAACATAGGACATCCAAAGCAATTAAAAAAGAAACCCTTTCAGATATTTAAAGATTGTTCTTACCTAAGTTAAGAATGAACTAAGGAGTCAGATGTGTAGAGGTACATGGGTGATTGCCTCATGAAAAACAGTAACAATCTAAGTACTTCATACCTAAAGCATTTATGCATTAAACATTAACAGATAATTACTGAGCAGATCCAATTTTATACAACTGTGAAGATAGATGTAAAGCAACAGCAGGGATGCACATTAAAAGTTATAGTGATCATGCCATGTGGAATGCCAGATTAAGATAGTTTGTTTACTTATGACTGAGACTTACTGACTCCTTCCCTCCTAGAAAAGGGAACAGCAACATGCTGCAGAGGGTACTGTTGCTTTATAGTCTACGTAGTTCCTAGCTGTTACTATTGCGCTTAGGGCCCCATTTAGTTTAAGCAGTATCCCATGATCTTGAACAATCCAACTTCTCGTCTACAGTTCTGGCTTAAAGGGTTGCTGCAATAGATGAGGAGGATTTAAGCACAAGTCTGTAGCTCAATGTGTATTGAAATTAAAGAATCAAGACTGTCCACAGCTGTAGTTTGTTATATACTGGATTCCTATTAGAAAAGGAAACTTCTATAACTGTTTTTAACTTTCTGCTATCAATATTAAGAAGTTATCTTCCATTTTCATTATGAAATAACTTGGCCCACAAACTCAAGGTTAAGATCTACAGCTTATCTTGGGTTAAAGGTGTTGACTGAAGCACAATAATCTACTTTTGAAATAGGTATCTATATTGTTGCTATTCTATGTACATCCTTTTAAGAAATAATATCTTAAAAATCTTGGCTCCCAACATGGTGCACTATATCAGGACTTTTTAATTTAAAAGTTTTGAACTACTTAAACATTCAAGATGTAAGCATGAGGTAACAAGGTGTAAACAAAGTCTAACTAAAAGTCTGTCATTAAAACCTGGAGGTTCTGGAATAAAATTTTAATTTTCCAAACAGTTTAAAAATTATCTATTAATGTGCAAATTCTGCCATGCCAAGGTATTAGTAAACTTCAACCTCATAGTTCAGTTTATTCACAACAGCAGCTTGGATGCAGCCACATTGTTTGAAGTAGTGGTGATTCTTCGTTTAACTTGTGATAAATTTTTGTAAATATTTCACAAGCGAGTGATGATTTTCACAGAATTGTAAGGAATTATGTTAGTCAATGTGGTGGCACAGTGAATATTTTCATCCTGTTCAAGATCTGACAAAGTGCACAGAACAGTCAAGCATGCAGAGTTGTTTCTATGTCCATAACACAGCACTGGAACACCAGAAGGTGCTTTTGGCCTCTGCTAGATCATTCAGTAGCATGTTCGTTCTTTGAGAAGCCCTGTTGTAGGGTACTGACTGAAGACTGTCACAGAGGCATTAGTGAAATCTGAGTAAAGAAATACCTTTAAAAATGCTGCACTTGTTATCAAACGTGGTAGGCCACCCCTAGTGGCATCAATACTACCTCCTGTGAGTAGAGGAGCTAAGAATCATTTGTATGGGATATTTTCTTCCACAGTAAAGTTTTTAAGTTATTGAGTATTAAAGAATGCTCCATTTCCATCTGATTTGCTGTGACTTTAAGGGCAATACACAAATACAGTTGTTTTTCTAGTTCTTCATGGATATCTGAAGGAGCACCACGAAGCAGATAGTCTTTCAGTAACTGACAGGCTTTTGCCAAATTTGGCTGAATGACTTCTGTGGTACATCTCATTTTACTTTGGTCACACAGAGTTCTACAGTCTGTACCATAAACACAGTCCAAGTCTGAGTCACACTGACGATCTTTAATTATTTCTTTCAAATTCATTTCTGGCACAATTTTTCTCATGTCTATCATTTTCAGATCATATTTGTCATTATATCCCAAATTTTTGGCACTTGTATCACACATAAGAAAATTCCCGTAAGGTCCATGAAAAATATCTTCCACAAATTCTAAAAGCCCTATAGCTATTTTTGCCTTTCTTGGCCATGATGGAGTAAACCACTGGTCCATGCTTCTTCTGAGGCCAGAAGGAATGAAGAGTTCCATGATCCATGGAAGGCTAATTCCATAGAGAGAGGTATATTCAACTCTTTCCATCACGTAGAGATCCCCACAGAAACCCATTAATTTGGGAGTGTGTTCTTTATCCTGCAAGATGACCATTAACAGAAACTCATCTAGTTGCAGAAGTGCCCATACAGACTTTGCCTCTGGCAAAGAAACTCTACCATCTTTGTTTCCATCAGCAAAAGATAGGATAAGATTAACCAATTCTGAAAGATTTCCTTGTTCACCCAATTTTGCCTAAAAAAGAAAAAGAAAAACAAAAAAAGATCAGGTATAATTTCATTACCCACCACCCATCCACCTGTAATTCTCCCTCCTGCCATTCTCTTTCTATGGATAATACAGAAGGCTGTACCATACTCTGGTTTTCAGTGGTTATGCTACAGGACTTCCTACCAGATGCCTGAAGAACTTCCTTTGCTTTGTTTTCAAAGGCACCAAGTATATGAACTTCTGCAAGTGTTAGTGTATTTCAGAATGCAAACATTAAAATTCAGAGATTGCTCTTTGTCAGAGTAGTTTTTAGAAACACTCTTATTCAGTATAGTTTAAGTAATTCGTTAAAAAAAAATGTAGCGTTCAGATGTTAGATCAGGTTTAATTTTCATCTGATTAGACCCTGCAGATGCAGAGAAATTACAATCCATTACATTTCAGCCAACTATAAAATGTAGCAAGATACATCTAGTACAAATCCCATACTAAAAGTTTACTGCAGTACTTAATTCTATTATTTGATATAATTACCTCCATTGTATCAGTATACAGAAACAAGCCATTGCTGGAATCAAAATGGGTGTCTTTTCAAGAATTGTCAGTTCACAAGAAATCTGATAAAATTCTTTAGTCAAACTTCCTAAATTCTCCTAAAAATACTCTAGACTATCTGCTGCTCATTCAAATTTAAGAGACAAAGTTACAGTAATGCATGACAACTAAGTCACTCACTTTACATGATGTATCCACATGCATCTGCATGCATACAGACACACATGCTCAGCTAGGACAGATTTACATCAATCACTGGAGCTACCCTAGTAACAAAAGATGTAAGGAAGTAAAACCCTCAGATCACTGCTGTCACAATGGTAACTACATTCTGAGAACTCTGCAGTAGCATCAAGGCAATAGGATCAAGTAGCACACTAACATAGTATAGAAAGAACTGAGAAATGTGTCTGGTCATTCTGATAAGAGACACTCCTGATAGCTCAGTTACCTTAGTAATTCTTCCTGAACACAAATAGATTAGTCAAGAAATTCTGTTTAAGTTGTACTCTGAACAAAGTCCCAGGATCTGGTTACAAAAATGCCAAAATAGCAAATTTTATTTATTTATTTATTTATTTCCTAAACAGATGAAAGTTTTAAGCTTGTAAAATGCGTTCTAGCTTCCGTCTGATAAAAAGGGAAGGATAAAACAAACCCACAATAATTATTGCAAACTTCAAAGCCTCTCTGGGACAAACTATTTTTGTGCTAATTTTTCTAACCTCTCAAAGAACAAAGCTATGCAACAGGACTTTCTTTCCAACTGTAAGAAAATAAGCCTTTGTCAAAATAGAATAAATAAGCATATACTTACTTTAAAAAGACCATATACCATTTCTTTGAATTTCTGAACAGTGGTTCCTCTAGTTGGTTTATCAAATAGGACTATTTCCTTTCTTGGTTCTGGATCAGTACCAAAATCAAGTTGAGTAGCTTCTTCCATCTGGCATTTTATAACACCTTGCAGATTTCCCCAAATTCCTAAATACATCTAGGCAGGAAGAGTGGAAAAAAGACAAAAGAATTGTACAAGTCCCTCATCTAAAGATTGGCTGTGCTCCAAACATTGCTTTAAAAGTCAAGTAGGAACACAAAGCAGAAAGCTGAGTGCTTACTGACAGTGCACAGCGCCAACAGTCAAACAACGGCAAATCCAAACACACGACTGCAAGCACTTAGAGACTACGTTGTCCAAATATAAAGAAAGGTGATAAACAACTTAAAAAAAAAAAGCATTAAGAGATTTCTGTTTGGGAAGCAGGATAGCAGAGGTCGCATGCAGTACAAAAGTGTAAGTATTCTGTCAAAATGTGAAAGAAGCTGGTCATCTCATTGAAAAATGGATTCTATAACTGAGAGCAAAGAGTTCACAGCAATTACAGGTTTACTGCACTTAAAATCCGTAAGGATTCAGTCACAGGCACAGTCCTTCATGTGCTCTTCAGTTGGTAATCCACATGTACTCATGAAGACATACTCAGAAACAGAATGACTACAATTTCAAGTCAAAGCTCAGGCATTTGTTAAAGTGCGAGGCAGCTACACCAGCTTATTATAGAGGCTACTCTATTTAGTGGCCTTTTATTATTAGAGGCCACCGCCATGGCTGCTGGTTCTTGTTCCTGACTCTGTTGAGGTGTCCTCTCAGCTACACAAGCACAGCTGTTTCTACAGCTGCACTATTGGAAAGCTGCTCCAGCTAACGCTTTACAAAGGCGAGGAAACCTGCAACACTTGCCAAGTTAGATCARGTCCCTTTTCCAGTTCACCCAAATCGCAGTCTTGGGCCAGCCCAGCTGACAGGGGCACCCGCACAAACCACTACCGCTCCCCAAACACTGTGCCAGACTGCAGCACAGCAGTTCCCAGTCAACAAAGCATGATAATGTTGGAGACCAAAGTGTGTAACAGGAGCAGAACAGCTTTGCTCCTCTTGCTACGATGCAGCTTCTCTGGGTGCCTTTAACGCAAGGCAAGCCACAGAAGGGAAAACTACAGTCTCTACCCCTTCTGGCTCTCAGACAGGCACTCCGTTTCCTATTAAAGCTGAGAGGCTGGAGCAATGCTTGCCTACAGGATCCAACAGACGTTGTCAGATGAAATACGCTCCAGAGATTTCTCAAGGCTACAGCTTCAGAAGGAAGGAAGATGCCATAGAATGGGTAGTGATGGCGGTAAGGGGAGTTAAGGAGGGTTTTACATGGCTAAATGGGTGCATGAAGAAAGCAGCACCCACCAGGTCTGCCTAAAGGAACCCATTTTTAGGACATATGTCCACTAAATATTACAAAATGGCAAAAGAAAGTACAGGAATACCAGGATGTACATATTTACTCAACTCTAAGACTAATTCAAATTACTACAGAAGACAGTGTTCTCTGTTCAAAAAGACCTCTTCTTGGGTGGGGGTGGGAGTGCAATCAAAATCTGTATTTGCTGATCATCAGTAAAGTAGATACATTATGACTAATACAAAAAAAATCATGAAAGAGAAAATAAGTAATTGGTTACAGACAGCTGAGCCTTAACAGAACATGTAAAGCAGAGTGAAACTGATAGCTGAACATTGTTATCTGTAATTTCTAAGGCCCTTGTCATGCTGACTGACAGAACAAACAAATTCCAGGGCAACAAGACTAAGGCATGTGCCACAGAATTTCTAGTTTAAAATACCAATATTTTGGTATGTTCTGCATGTCACAGAAATAATGTTTGAAATAAGCTATACGTAACAGTTGTAGCTTACTTACACTAGGGTCTGCTTGATAGTCTAGAAAACAATGTTTCTGTGAGAAACAGAGCTAGGTTACATACGTAAAGCCTCACCTGGTTATTGGGCTTTGTCGACAAACACTTTCCAAAATATAATGTTTCTTTTGCACACAGACTGCTACATGCTGACCCGTCAATAACTCCAGTCTTGTATTTATCACACTGAAACAAAAAGGGAGAAAAATATTTAATGAAATTGTCCAAGAAGAGGGGCAACAACCACATCTCTCCCAACACCTGATTCATGAAGGAGGGAAATAAAAAAATCCATAGAAACAACTCAAAAAACCCTATTCCCAAACACTGTTATTTAAGAAATATACCCATTCTTTAATCTTTAATAAGACACAATCTTATTTTTAATCTTATTTTAAAGTGACAGAATAGTATAGTTTGATTAATTTACATGTGACAATGACTGAACTGACTGCAGAATTAATTGGGGCAAACACCTCAGAAGCAAGCCATGCTAAATATACTTACTATTATTTTCCTACAGTCATGTCCTCTGCATAGCTCTGTGTAGGTGGAATACTGAACATACATAATCCAGCTGCCAATAAAAACTACTAACCAAGAGATAAAGAGATACTTCATCCGCATATATGAGAAACGTGCCTAGAGGATATAAAAAGAAAATATTTTCCATAATCCGTTCAATAGTAGTCAGAATGATAGAAAAGAAACATGATTTCCTATTCCATCTTTAAGAACTTGACTTCAATACTGATAAAATAAGCACACTGCAATACATGGAACATTTGCTTCCAGCAGGCAACAAAACTAACAGGAGAGGTGAATTTGACTTAAATTTGAGTGAAAGGAAAATAAAGGTATAAGTAAAAAGAAGAAGGAGGAGGGAAAAAAAAAGGAAAAAAAAAGAAAAAAACAAAAGATGTCAGGCTCTCACAGGGCAAGCCAGGCTGCAAGAACCAATTTGCTAAAGATTGGAAATGGGCAGATCTCCACTACTTGCATTTTTCCCCTCACTAAGACCAGTTACTCCTGCACTGCTTCTGGCAGACCAAATCCAACAGAACAAGAATCTAGTCAAACAATAACCYGTGTTAAAGTATAAATATGCAACTTTTACATACAGCGTGCTGGGTAAATATCAGGGAAATGTTCCATATGCTGAAGCCTCCCACTCCTTCCTTGAAACACCACCAAATAATTTGCGATTAGAATTGCTCTGTACTAGCCTCACTTCCAGCAGTCTCATCCATAATTGTGTAAGAGACTTACGTGCTGTTTCAGTGACCTCCCCTTTACTTTACCTCCCTCACCACCCCAACTGAAAAATGTATTTATAAATTAAGAGATGATGAGGAAAGTGAAGAGAGTGCCACATGCCTGGAAAGAGAGAGTGCAGGTAGTGATGTTTTTTCCTTTCTGGTCGGGTGTGCTAACAGATTGATTTTCATACCACAATCAGGATTAGAAAATAACTAAAAAGTCGGGATCAGCTTTAGCAACAAGAACATAGGGAAAGTGCATAAAAGTACCTACACTGGGTTAAATGCAAGGTTAATTTCCACCAGTATCYTGGTCTCTAACAGTGGCTACAGGTAGATATGCCTAGGGAAGAGTGAGAACATACTATATATCTCAAATGCTCCCCCATTTTACTTTTGAGGAACTTCCTAAGCCAGATGTGATTTTCTATATTTAGTAGAATAGCACCAATTTATCTTTCATAAATTTATCTAGGCTCCCTTAGAATTCCTGTATTTTTTAGCATCCACACCTTCTGGCAATTAATTCCAGGAGTCTACTATTGACTACACCAGGGGTGGTGATAGGACTTTATTTTGCTTAAATCCAGTTCTTATTAGCTTCGTTTTATGCCCTTTAAGGCAGTGATTTCTATTTTTTCAATATACTAGGCTATAGCTTTATGGTTTTCAGCTGAAACGTCACAAGATGATCTAGTCATACAGTCCACTGGAACTCAACTGAGAGGCAGACACCTGTGGTCAGAAACTTGTTAGTGTTATACTCTGAACTTCTGCTTTTGAAAATCAGCACTGAAACAGAATGATCTTGCTAAGGCTACATTTTCACTATACAAATTGTTCATCATTCTACAAATTGTTCTGCCCTGTTTTTTCTTTTTTTTTTCTTTCCACCTCTGTCCTGAAGCCTGCTGTCATCTGAATTAGACCCAAGAACTGCCTGGGGTTTGCACCATAGATGAAATCAGAGAGTTGATGTGATTCACAGCACAACTTACTAAACAGTTGTACGAACAGAAGTGATGGGATAGAGCATCCTAGCAAAAAAGCAGAAATATCTTGAACCAATTTTGCTAACAACATTTTAAAACTATACCTTAGTGTTAAATTTTGCTCCTCAATTGCCAGTGCTGCAAATGAAGTCAAATTAAAGAGGACTATGTACTGCAAGCACTTTTTTTTTTTAAATAATTAATGCCTTAGATTGTTGAGAACAAYATATTTTTTCTGTAATATACATAGCATATTCACAAACCAAAAAGTCAGTTAAAAAAAAATCACTGTACAGTAAACCATGTTTATAAAGTCTTTGGTCTTCTCTAAACATCTATGATTAAGACTAAACATCATGATTTATCGTTAAATAACATAAAGGTTTTGTTTATGCTGCTTAAGTACTACCAGAATTTTRAGAGACTGATCCTGGTATTATAGATGTCTAATAGTTTAACGTGACTGTACATCCTTAATGTAAATACATATCAGAAAGAATTCTGAATAAAAATATTGAAACTCACTCTTACTAAAAAACCTTGACTTTCAAAGATTTGGCAATAAATACAGYGCTGAGTATCTTCTTGTTTATATGTAACTAGAGAAGGAAAGAGATGGAGGAGAAAAATTCTTTAGGGAAAAACCTTTATTTCAATGTATGAGAAAGCTGTACAGGAACATAGGATTGTCATGCTAGACTACATCAATGGTCCACCTAGTTGAGCAGACAAATCACCATACCAATAGAGATGCTTTGAAGAAAAAAAGTCATCAAGGAATTATCAACTCAAAATTTTTATTCCAGAATCCAAATAATCAAATACTTCATTAGAATTGCTGGTTCAGCTCATGTTTTCTTCAAACTGAAAAAGTTATCTTACCTGCTCGTAACTGAAAGCTTATATACATAACTATATTGCTGCTAAAAGTCACTGTCAGAAACAGCTAAGAGGGAGCTTTCTGAACTCTAAAGGGACTCCAATGCCTCGCGCCCTTAGTCACTCCAAACCAGGGCTGAAGTCAGCAAGAGCCCAGGGCYAAGTCAGCCAACCTCCTCTCCCAAGCCCCCAACAGCTGCTTGCATCTTATCTGCTCTAGGAGTAAAGAGGATTGCTGTTTCCAGGAGAGCTAGCCCCTTCATTTCAACAAGTATTAAGATGGATTACACATTTTGAATTGTCTTTCAACTTTTTCAAAACTAAGCAAATACTTTATAGTGAAAAAATTAAAACCTGAACAGAGAAAACTAAAATGGAAAAAAACTTCATACTGCTTCAAGAGTAAACTCTCAGCTGCCAGCAGATAGCTCAGCAAGCTCACACAGAGCAAGGTACAGGCGTTCCAGGAGACACTGACAGTGCAAACAGCACTACCTGGCTTTGCAGCAATGGGAGACCGGAGAACTTCAGCAGATGCAAACAAGTCAGCCCATTCCTTTTAGCTAGAAACACTACAGTCATTTATGGGTAATTATAAAAGATAGGACACAACCAGCACATGTCAGGCTAATGCTAGTCCTGTTCAGTCTTTGAGGAGCCAGAGGAACCAGAGGCAGCACCAAAACAATAGCCCCTGCGGTGGGGGCCTGCCCTACCCTCCACATGTCACAGCTATGCACTCCTATTGCTTCAAAATGCACTCGCTTGACTCAATCTCAAAACTGTCTAGTTAAAAAGTTAGATCCAATTAACTGTTTTTTTTGTCATAATAAATTTTGGCCACATAATTCCTTCAATCCGTACTTCTTTTAAGATATTTTATTAGGAGTGTTGCAAGACAGGAATAACTTGTGCTATTTTTCTCAGAGCCACAAAGACCTTAGCTAGATTACCATGCAATTTCTCTAAAGCATAACATCCACAATATGGATACAAGTTGGATTGAACACAAAAGGAAACCACATAGAGTTAYTGTTGGTCTACAGCATGGTGAGAAAATGCTTAGAAAACCACCAGTGAGGAAGCTGAAGGTGGGGAGGACAGAACAGTCTCTGGCCAAGTCTCCCTTGCCTCTGGAGGCAAGGCAGGAAGTGGGGTGGGAGAATCAAACCAAGAGATCCTCCATGATATATACACCTTCCCCACTTAAAGAACACTACTAAAATGACAGAATTGGAGGACCAGATTAAAAAAAAAAAAAAAAGGCAAAAAGACTCAAAATACCACATCTATGTGCTTACAATGTTAAGGATCACAAGCTTTCTTGCAAGCCTCACTGCCTGAGCAAAAAACTAAATGAAAAGCACAAGAGTCACCCTATACATGAACCAGCAGTGACAACTGATACTTTACCAGTGGCTTCAGAAATAATATCTTTCTCCATACAGAAGAAAAGAATTGTGAAGTCTTAGCTCATGGAAGTGTTCAATTGGACTCTGTCTCCATTCTTTCTTCCAGTCCATTATCCTTATCCAGTCACTTACAATCTCCATCTGTCAGTTTTTTCTTTCCAGTATCCTTCTCCACCTGTTTGCTTATCCAGTTCTTGTCTTCCGATCTTGCACCACATGTCATCTGCTATCCTGTTTTTTTTTTCCCAGTTATTTCCAATCTGCTCCCACCCCACCTGATTCTGCAGCCCTGGCCTCACAGTTCAGTCTTCCATCCCCCATCTGTCACCTATTCTCAAGTCACAGTTCCCAGCACACCTCAGGTCTCATACTCTTCCCCACCTTCTCCAGCACAACTTTCCTACTTAAGGATCCTTGTCCCAAACTACTGCCCAAGCACAACTTGCTTGTCACCTACAAGGCATTTTTCTTTCACACTTCACGGAAACTGGCAGGGAGGGTACAGGAAAACACTGGAGTGTCTCTCTCCCTGTTCTCACTTCCAGAACCAAAGGGAAGCTGTAAGCATGCCAGATGGTTCTTTTGGTAGTTTTGTTTTTACACTCACACATGCTGTTTTGACAGCATACACAAACCAAAACAAAAACAAGGAGAAGTCCATTCTTCCCCAGCAGATCTGTCCCAGCAAGCTCAGGTTGCCTGCCTTGAGGCAGTTCTCCAGCAGAGGCCTTTGAAACAGTGGTGAACTGAGAGGTGAAGGGAACAGGTAGACTGAAAACATTCAAGGTACAGCATTGATCAGTCACCCAACATGTATCAGGCACAAGCTTATAATTACATTTCTCTCAGACTGGCTAAAGAACACAATGTGTTTTCTATGCCACCTTCATATTTTATGCTGGTTGAAAAAGATACTTGTTAGTTTTAGCACTTGCAAATAAAAACTACCATAATATAGTCACGCAAGTTCAATGTCTTCTATAACAAAATCTTTGACTTGTTTTTGGTGAGGAGGTCTCTAGACTCCCTAAAGCTGATGGTTCCATAAACTAGGGTTTAAATTTTTTGCTGCTTTTCAGCATGGAAATAATATCAATGAAGGCTCTGTAGTGCATGCCTGAAATTATCTAACTACGTGAGTCAATCTATTTTCACTTTGGCCCAATGTTTCTGTATCTAGACACAGCATCAAATAAATAATAACTTTCTTYGCCTTTGCAAGCACAATGAAAGAGATTAGCAGCATCTTAAAAGAGGTAAAAATGTGTTTGTAATTAAAACATGGTATTTTGGTAAAACACAGATTATATTCATTTACTGTTAACYGTGCAATGAAGACATGTTCATTAGTTTCTTGCACTCATCTTTTTTGTTAGATTTGATTTCCGTTCAGTAAAGCAGACAGCTACCCGTTATTCCCATTTGCCCAAGACCTCTGCCCAAGGATTACCACTGCACAGCAGAGTCTGCAGCATCAACCTACTCAGGTTTCATACTCCGAGTCAGCCTCTTTGCGAAAGCCGATTTTCATTGGTGGTTCATGATAAACATACAAGTTGGAGTARCTAAGGCACAGGCACACATTCACTCTGCCACCTTTGCTGTGCATACAGAGACAGTGGGGGCAGAGAAGCATCCTAACCTGCCRCAGCAAGACCCCACAGAGCTCAGCTGTCAGCCTTGTTGCTGATTTAGTACAACTGAGATGTGCCAGGCAGAAGTGAGAACGGCTGTGCTGCAAGGGCTAACTCAAACCATCCTTGACTTCTTGCATGCACACTGTCACAGAGCTACCTTCAAACAAGATCATTTTCCTTCTAAAAAAATATATCCCTAGTGTAGTACTGTGAACTTTATCTGAGAGAGTTTCATAATGTATTTCATTAAAACAACCCCCTACACATACCCTGAGCATCCATTCTCAGAATGAAATACGTTTTTAGCAGCTTACAGTTTTCTGCCTAGGTCTGCTGCCTGCAAAAGGTTGAGGACCTTGTTTCGAGTCTGAGGTAAATCCTCTTCCTTCCTACCTCAGCTCTCACTTTTTATTCAGCCTGGAACTGCTGAGATACACTGTATAAGGCACGATCGAACGTAACTCTCCTATTCTCCATCCTGCACTTGGCCTACAGCACCTGGGAAGGTTTTAAAAGAGATTACATATTGACATTCCTACACAAAAAAGTTTTCTCCAGAATGTTTTTGAAACAAACAGCACTGTTGGTAGAAGTGTCATAATTTAAGAATTCAGTTATGAGCTGGATGCTGTTTCTATCTCATGTAGTTTAATTTTCAAGTTCATTTCATTCATGAAGTTTAATTATGCTTCTTTAAATCTTTTTTTAATCTTAGCAGATGTTAGCTCAGATATAACACACCTTAATTATCATAACATACCCTCACATTCCTGAAGGAAATACTTCCCCACTGAGTCCCATTCTTCAAATAAGTCTAGGTATTATTTCTTTCAAAAAGCGAATAGGAGCATCTGTTAAAAATAAACTAACACACAATTTCAATCCAACCATCATAACTTACATATTTAAAACTTAATTAACTTAAGCTTTTCCCCTTTTACCCTCAAAAGAACACACTGCAAGGGAAGGACCAACTATACAAACCTCTGAAAGAGAGAAAACCCATCAAGTTAGCACAATGTGCAGTCAGTTATAGTTAYACTTTTTTCTTTTTCTCCCCTCCAAAACTGTTAAGTATAAATAAATTGCATCAAGAATGCCTATTCTTGCAATAAAAAAGCATACCTCTAACTTGAATCTCAACAATGCCAACACTCTGTGCCAGAGACACAGGTATGAATGTCAATACCAACAATCATGTAGATACAGGTTCAGTGCAAGATTTACTCAGCTTCTCCAGGACAGGGAGAAGCTGTTATCCTATCCTCATTCCTGCAGAAGATTCTGAAAATTGCCTTCCTAAAGCCTGTCACAAGGCTCTTCTCCACAGAATTTGTCTTCTATTAATAGGATTACTAAAGATTCTAATAAATTCGCTTTCTTCAATATTTTTTCCACACATAAAGAAGGTAGTTCCTATGGATCAGCAACCATAGCAAATAAGCACTAATGATTATCTTTCATCTATTTGAAAGATAAGATAGATATTATTTAGAAACAGAGCTAATTTACACTATATACTACAACCTTATGGACTACTAGTGGTCTGCAAACCTCGGGACTATGGCCAACTGTTAAMCATATTCATAATACAGGGAAATACGTTGTATCTCTGCTTTTATCTAAATTTGTTCTCCTTCTCAGACCGAAAGAGAATGTGGGACACAAAATCCTCCCCAAATGGCACTGAACTGCATCATACAACTGGCAGGAAGTTCTGGAGAAGCTGGATTTATTTTGGGCTCAATGCTGAGCCAATGCAGTCACATAGCTTTTAAGACTTATGTCCTGCCAATTCAGAGCATAGACAAGAGTACACATCCGCTCACGGAACACACAGGATGGTGTTCCACTTTCTATGATTCCAAGGGGATTACTTAAAAAAAAAAAAAAAAAGGACTTAATGTGTGCAGCAAAAGGCTTGATCGTTATTTGGTCTCTTTCAGTATCTTCTCTCTACCAAATTTCAGCTTCCTCCCCAAAAATCAGGCTGCAAGCATAAACACACTTTGTCTACTTCATCTAGGAAGTGTCAGAACTGCTGTGCACGTGCTGTACCAATGCACTAAGGACACATATTTACAGAACCAAACCTGGTGTGATCACATGTGGTAAGTAATACAACCCAAATACTGCACACCTGCTATATAGATCATTTGAACACATTTTGAGCAAGAAGGCCCAGACGCAGACCAAGCAACAATACTAATCGACAAACTTATCTGGAATTATGACAAACTTCTAGGAAATTTTGAATAACATTTAGAACAACAGAAGGACCAAGAGCTCTGAAGTGATCAAAGCAGGAAGAAAGTGTTCAGAACCAGGAATACAACAGCTCTCCTCTGTTTCATTCTTCCATCAGGACTCTTGAATACAAGCCAGGGAAAACAAGGATGAAGGAAAGCACTTGTGATGCTTTAAAGAGTATTACAGACTCAACACCTCCCATCACTCATACAGTCTACTGTCACATGTATTTTAAATAATTAGATGATTATCTCCTGGAACAGAACTGGAAAACCACTTCTAGCAAAATTCAATCCTGGATACATTCCAAAGAACGTGGGGAGTAGCAGATCAAAATGCAGCATAAGGGCTTGCCAGCTTTTTGATGAGTGTACTATCTGAAGTCTTTTTATGGTTTCTTTGTTTAGTGTTTCTTTGTTTAATAGTACGGTTTAATTTTGTAAAGTATTCCACATAACTGTACTCTACTAATCCTCTCCAAATCTATGAGTTGCTCACTCAGTTTTACATATTAGCAATTGGAAAGCACAGATAATATTTCTAGCCAGATCATGTTAGAAATCCTGTTTTCTTCGCTTTCAAGTTGATTTATATATCATAGGATACATTTCAAGAAGGTTGGGATGAACTCTGGGCATATTGACCCCTGCTGCCTTGCATGYCACATCCCAGTCACATTCATGTTTTTAGAGTAGACAGTACATACTTAACATTATGCTATGTATCTTGAATTGTTTCTATCCTGATCAATCAAACTTAGTGAACAGAGTCAGAGATATCTTTTGAAATAAAATAGGATAATGCTAGAGATAGAAAACAGGATGTTTCCCCTTAAGAAGATAAAACAAAAAAGATAGAGGATTAAAAGCTTATACGAAAAAGATTATACAGTAAATTTCCATTATCTGGGGCTTTACAGTTTGTTTGTTCTTAGCTTTTCAAAGACAGTGTATCATACATTACTGAAGTGCATGGGACTTCCCTAAAGAGATTGAACTTGACTGAAGATCTCTCAGGGCCAGAACTTCCAAGCATTGGGGAAAGGTGGAAGAGGGATGGGGAGGGGGGAAATCTTCTTTATTGCCATGCATAATCCTGCTCATTTGTCCTCAGCCTCACAACACAATTACTAGCTATAGCTATCAGATGCACAAGTAACCAACTGCTCTTAGAAAAAATCTCCAGGCCAGTATCTCCCCAAAACAGGGATGCTCTCTCCTCCTTGCAAAACGCACATACATCAGTCACAACTATTAACTCAGTGTTAATCGCTCAAATGTAAATCCAACACTTAGAATTTATCCAACACTTAGAATTTATCAGTGGTATTTAGTATCATTTAGAAGCTTGCTGTGTTTGAGGGTTTTTTTTTTTTGTTGTAGTTTCTAATATTACATGATTTACAGTCCAAGTAATGTGAAAGTTTGGTATTTCAGAGTGTGTGTTTTGTGACAGAATTTTATCATTGTTTCCATGGATCCCTAAACACTAGGTTTGGGCTGAGGAAAGATGTCTAGAAGTTTATCCTCGGCTCATGCAAAAAGATCAGTACACTTGACATCACAGAGCCCTTAGCCAGAAAGATCATCAACTGATTAGCTATGGATCTTACGTTCTGCACGCAAGCTAGAGAACGCTAAAATAAATTAGTAACAGAACATTTGGCATAGYGTATCAGTTGCAAACCAAGCCATAGCCTCTTGCTCCTATTACAACAGGACAGTTGGAAGAGGCATTAAGATCTGTGTTGCAAATAAACTATACTGTGAAGTAAATTTCAAGTTTTGTGGGGGGACTTGGGGGTGTATTTTTTTCTTTTTCTTTTTTTCTTTTTTTTTTTTTTTCTTTTTAGGTCTGGCACACAAGGCAGTAAAATTTGTAAAGTTACTCAGCAACGTAGTCATCTTCCCTACCGTGCTACTTTAAATATTACATAGCAGTACTGCACAAGTGTTAAAACTAACTTACTGAAACGTAGCTGCGAATAAGTTAGAAGAGTCTAGAATTTAGAAAGCATTGACTCTTTGGAGACAAAAACCTCAAAGTACTCTGCAAGTTTTCAGTAGAGTTAAACCATGAACACATCTGTCATATACATAATGACAAGTAAAGCCAATGTATCAATAGCTTGCTGCCATTCTATGGATGCATCACATAGCAATATGCATTCACTATTTGACACAGAAAGATAAATTAAGGTTCACAAGCTTTTATTAGCCCTCAAAACAAATCTATAAAATAGTCAAATGGATTTGTCCAGTGTAAGAAACATTAGTTATTTCTAACTTTTTAATAACAGAAAAGCCAAAGAAGTTCCTTGAAAGTATATGATAACAATAATAACAATGTTTATTCCTAATAAATTATCTTGCTTTTCTCCTGCTTAACAGATTTTAAAATAATATATTTGCTTAAAGGCCTTAAAGTCAAGTTGAGAATAAGAATAAAGAAAAACATAGTCAGACTTCGCTATGTCATTATCAGAGAGATTTATCAAGGCAAAGGAAGCAAACAATCTGGAGACTATAGTTAAAGAAGTGGCATATAAATTGTTTATTTGTGAATTCACTTTATTTGTATCAGAAAATTTCTTCTGAACAAGTATCTAATTAGGTAAATATTAGAAGAAAAATGTTGTCTGGTCTAAAAAAATATATAATAAAAAAAAAAAGTGCTATTGACCCAGCTTTGCAGACATGTACCGTAAAACATACCGAAGAGGTTAAATATTGTATCTGAATCTGCACACTTCTCCTTAGAGGTCACATCCTATTTCAGATCCTCYCAAAAGAGAGTGAATTTAGAAAAGTCTCAAAGGAGGAGGAATTAAAACACTACAGACTTCAGGATGCATCAGGATGAAATTTACATTTTTAATCTTAAAAAAAAAAAAGGAAGAAGAAGAAGAAGCAGCATTTAGTAAGACAGCARCAGACGATACCGTGTGTGTGTGTAAATTAGTAGCATGTATTTAAGAAGGCGAATATATCGATCTCCTCCCAAATAACAAACGCGACGGCAGAGCCGCAGCACAAGGCAACAAGCGGGAGCGCCGCGGAACGCGCCAACACGGCCACGCCGCCTCCACGCCCGCAGCGGCGCCTCCCGCCGCGCGACGCCCCGCC
>NW_028186149.1:14863214-14880462 GCF_003343005.1 Rhea americana
GGCGGCGCGATGGCGCTGGGGGAGGCGGGCGCCGGCCCTCGGCTCCCCTCGGCGGTCTTGGCTGCCCTAGAGCGCTCCAGCCAGGGCCCCGTCTGGGGAGCGATATGGAGAAGTCTGTAATAAATAACGTGTCTCGCTGATGGCAAACAGTCCCCTGCCGCTTACGTGACAAGTTATTAAAACCAGCTGTGGGGCTGTCGCTGTCTAAAGGGAGCGTTTCCCCCCCCAAAGAAGGAGGGGTTGTTTGTGTGGGCTGCAGCCACTCGCACCTTGCTGTAATGAGGGGAGCAGGTCTCCCTCGCCCACATGCCTTGGGGCTGGTGGTGGCCCTGGGCCTCCCTTGTCCATGTGCCCTGGGGCTTGTGGTGGCCCTGGGCCTCCCTCACCCACGTGTCTAGAGCTGATGGTGGCCTTGGGCCTCCCTTGTCCGTGTGCCCTGGGGCTGGTGGTGGCCCTGGGCCTCCCTCACCCACGTGTCTAGAGCTGATGGTGGCCTTGGGCCTCCCTTGTCCATGTGCACTGGGGCTGGTGGTGGCCCTGGGCCTCCCTTGAACCATGCGCCTTGGGGCTGGTGGTGGCCCTGGGCCTCCCTCGCCCACGTGTCTAGAGCTGATGGTGGCCTTGGGCCTCCCTTGTCCATGTGCCCTGGGGCTGGTGGTGGCCCTGGGCCTCCCTCACCCACGCACCTAGAACTGGTGGTGGCCCTGGGCCTCCCTTGAACTATGCACCTTGGGGCTGGTGGTGGCCCCAGGCTGCCTGCCATGGTCACAGGCCTCTCCTGGTGGCCACCGACCTCCCTGGTGAGAGTCACACTGATCCCCATATCAGAAGTGCCGCGCTCTCTGGAAAGCAGATGTGTGGTTTTTTCTCATTCCAGCACTTCTGCAATGCTAATACAATGTTCAACAGCAGTAATGATAGCGGGTTTACAGCTGGAAGAGAAAAAATGGCACTTTCATGATCACATTTCTCATAGCAACAGTCTATGATATCACCGCCAACTGCAGCCAGACGGGACAGGCTGCTGCATAAGCAGCCATGAATTAGTTAGCCATGGGTCCGGTGAACGCATTGGGTCTCACTGTGCCCGTCTGCATCTACAGTAGCCTTCAGTGGTCAAAAACACTTTTCCTCCTCTACCATAGTCCAATTCAGAAAGAAAAACAGACAAGGACTGATGTAGCATCCACACAGATGAGGGACGTTGGTCTTGTAAAACAGGGAGGAATTACCAATCACTCCTTCACCAGAGGATCTCTGGACAATTCGCACACTTGTGAGAAGTCCCAGTCCAACTGAAATTAGAGAGAACATTGCTAATTTCAAAATCATCCTTTTTCTTACATAAAGATTAACATTTATTTTTGTTCTGTCTTCTTGTGTTTATGACTTGACTGTGATTCCTTTAATACAATGTGTTTAGTAGAGTTGGAGTCAGAAGCTAGGAGTCTCCCGCTCTGACGCTTTTGGGCTGTGACGCTCTGGCCAAACTGATTCTGCCCCTGTGTGTGGACCAAAATAATAAGAAGCTGAATGTAACATGTTATGGCTTTTGGTGTTCCGTACACTTAACCAAAGGTGGCTGCTTTGATGAAAAGAAAGATCACAAAAATGCTAGTGTAAGAATGAGTTATGGTCTTCTGGCAGGGCTTACTCTTAAAGAAGTGTATCTGAAAACTAATTGTTAGGAGGTCAGAAAGCATTAAAATTGTGCAGAATTTAAAGAGATTTGTACTTTAAGATTCAGGAACAGTCTGCAACAACTTTTTGAATAATAAAATCACTGCCAGACTCACTCTAAAGTAGAAACCCGAAAATTAATTGGTAAAATTTGGCACTCCTGAAAAAGCCATCCTTGCCATACAATAACAGCCAGCAACTCTTGCAGTAAGGGTGTTTTCTTCTCTTCCTATTCAGCAGGCCCAGATGGCTGTGCTTTCTGCATCACCTCCCTCTACAGTTCAGTGGTTCGCACAAGTCTAGCTACATTACAGGCACACCGCAGAAAGGCAGCATAAGAGGAGACTGCAGAGCAAACATTTAAACATTTTGCTGAATAATCTCAAGTAATTCCTTTATCCAGTGCTCTCTGCCAGCCCTTGGAATGACAGACAGGGAGTAATCATGAAATGTGGGTCCCCCATATGGCAGGCAAGGATCTAAATGTTTCATTCCTATTATATCTTGATCCAAATAGTTCTTGGCATATGTTCATTAGGGAATATGTCTTTCACTTAGTGCATGAGATTTTAGTCATCTGTGAGAGCAGGTGCTTTATTCCAGCACTGAAGTGTTTAGTTATTCTTTAAGTACTCTTTGCATGTAGGTTTAGCTAAATGCTAAAAAGTAAGGCCATTTCAGCCTTTTTCAGCTACCTATTAAACACAGAGTCCCAGATTAAGCTTTGGGAGATGCAACTTCCGGGTAAAGCTCAGCCAAGTAAGCCAGAATAGCAGCAGAAGAGGGGAAATGTGTTCCGACGTGGCCTTCAGTGGGCGTGCAAAACCAGAGGGATGTTCTAAGGACCAGGGGTGGGGGCAGAGACGTAGCAGAAGAGGAACATGAATCATACTGATACATCATTTATCATACAGCCTCTCCACTCATGCATGCCTTTCCAGCCTGCAGTTCGTGTTACCCATTTTGTATGCCAGTACCAAAACACTGCTATAGGTTAATGCTAAAGCAATAAAGTTATCCTGATTTATTACTACTTGTTAATAATTAAGTTTCCCATCCAGCTATATCAACACTGAGTGTTGTCATTCCAGTGATATGGGTTTTTAAAAAACATAGAAATCAGCAGCTGGTTTTACAGAAGCAGTGTTTGTTGATAGATCATCATGTTAAAGGTAAATGTGGTTTTATAGCACCTTCTTACTTTCATCTTCAGTTCTATGACACCTTAGTGCTTATTACATGCTAAATATAACTCAGAAGAACCTGAGAGGTGTTACATGAGCTGAGATGTCCAGGAACTCTGGACATACAGTGGATGAAAATATGAGACAGAATGGAAAAACCCAGAAGTCTGAATTCTTCAAGATATCCACTGTAATGTGCATGTTATAAATATAGTAAATATAGTAAATAAATAATACATTTTTAAAGAAAGTATATGTTAATTCAACCAGTAATACAGGTTTTAATGTTATACTTAAACAAAAGCTAAACATTAACCCAGCAATGATGCTGGACTTGATTGTTACATAGTTATTTGAAGCAACTGCCCACAAAGTGATTTAAATTGAATGCTGTTGTAAGAGACTTCATGGAAAATCCTCTGGGTTCACACACTCTCTTCACCATGATGTTATGTGCCTGGAGCCCTTGGCTAATGCTACAGATCACAAGACTTCTAATGCTAATAATCACAAGACTTGTCTTTCTACAGCAGGTTTACCAACTCTCAGTCTGCCTCACCCAGCTTCCTGGGTTAGTGCTCTTACTCTTCAGCTACTGAAACCTGGACAGCACCAGAGTTTCAAAGATTACAGTGCCTGCACTAAGGGAATGCCTTAGTATTTGCCAGTTACCCTGGTTTGTAATTACCTTTACTAAATGTATTTGCATGATACATAACACGACAACAATTTAAAATAAAGCCACCTTCATTTTCTAAAACAAAATCTACATACATTTAGAGGTTTTTCTCTCTCCAGTTATTACCTAACTATCAAGATGCTTCCTCAAAGATGTGTCTGGGAATCTGTTTTCTATACAAACCCTACTCCCTAGGTTTGTCTTTGTGAAAGAGAATGAAGATCTGAGAACAAATGCAATCTTCAGACCTAAAACTATTTCCTTCTCTACTTCAAATTTTTGTGAACTCTAACTCAATCAATGTGATAATTTTATCATGAAAGATTGTTTCCTATCACATTAAAACTCTTATAAATAATGCTAATGTCTAGCAAACAGGCTCCACCATGAATAAGTGGAGTTTATCTTTTATTCAGAAAGCAGATAAAACCTGTTAAAGGTTCCTTCATGGCTTAACTTGTTAAAAACAAATCATTAATCTATTTGAAGAACTGGCCTCTTCTAGTCAGCAGGTTTCATTTCTGAGGCTGTAGTTATACGGTCACTTTAATCTTGCATAAAACCATGCTGCTGCAGAAACAGATGGTCTCACCCTCTTTCCTTGCTCTTGCTGTTGGCCCCTATCTTCTTCCTTGCACAGGCACAACCAGTTCTGTTGCTGTATAAAGAACTGGATCAGTGATCTGAATCAGCTGAAAATTAATCTTAATTCTTTTTGTTCTGAGTTACCTTAGGGACAGTCCAACCCCTTCCATCAGTAGCTTGGATTTATGCCAGAGTAAAGCAGCTGTTCGTAACCACTGAAACTGTTATTTAAACATATTTACATCAACAACCATGTTTTAATACTGTCAGATAAATTACATTATGTATGTGAATCATTAGTAGCTCTTGTCTGTGATTAGATCCAAATACTAGTAGACATTCAGAGAGGCTGATTAATTTGGGGTACAAGCCCTCTAGTCCTTGCTTTGAGAGGCACAATACCTACTAGTTTTTCTGATATACAGTTCAAAATTCAGAGTGTACTCGAAATCATGAAGTGTTTACAGTAAATAGATAATTAAGCTATGGGCATCTTTTTTAATAACTTCAGAATAGAAAGCAGAAATATATATTAGAAGACACAAGAAAAGCCAAAAAGTACTCTGTTCGAAAGAAAAGACTTGAAGGTAATCATCACCTTGTTAATGGTCAGTTGCAAGCAAATCTCAAAGAGCCCATGGCTGTGTTCTCATCTTTCAAAACCTACAAAGGCAACAGTTCCAATTCCATCAACCAATACAAATAAGTTTCGTTCGTAAGTACATGGCCCTTCAAGTCTATTTCCTCTCTTAATTGCTCCATTTATTAGGTTCAAGATTTTTACTCAAGATTAATTGAGATTAGATGTTTAGATGCATGGTCAGAGTACACTTGCTAACATTAATCTATTTCTGTTTAGGAAACCATTTTAGCATCTTCAGACAAATGTTTTTTGCCTAATAATATAAATAATGTGCCTATCTTTCTAATTATCCAGGCTATTTTCTTCTTTGAATTAGCAGCACAGTAAATAATGGTAAAATACCGATAAAAATATATATCTTTCAAATCTCAGTGTTAGACTCTTAATTCCTATTTATGAACTTTCCCATAAAGATAAATGTTGTAGCTGGTATTTCCTTAATGTTCCGCTACCAGAACTCCTTACCCTGAGGTAGCACTTCTACCTTCCTCTTTACTTTACGAAGTAGCCTGGAGATCTAGAAAACACCCGAGTTCTTTCTAGCCCACAATCTTTCAGAAATCCTACTTAAGTTTGAAGTTAAGTACTGAAGCCAGTAGATACTGTAGTAAAAAGATCTGTGACAAGAAGGAGATGTTGGCAAAACTCAAATCAGAAATAAGATGTCTATTTTTAACTCCTAAGAAAGTTAATATTGGAGCAAATTACCTACCTGCATCGTAAATTCTTCAACACGTGGTATACTTAATTAAGAGCTCTGACTTAAGTGCAGTGAGGAAAACAGCTGCAGAGGTTTAATGCATTGCTACCCCCAGCTGTCCTGCCATCCCCTCTGCCGGAGGACATTTCCACAACCAAACTGCTTCATTTCACAGTCCAGCATATTTGCTCTAATTGCCTGTGAAAGTCAGTTCACGCTAAAACGCCAGACTGTGAACCTCAGCTGGTGTGGCACGGATGTGCGCTCCCTTCTGCCAGCTATGGGGCACAGGAGAAAAATGGCAAGAAGACAGCAGCTACAGATAACAGTGCTACTTCGGGAAGCTCCTTCCTCTCCTGTCCACTATCCCTTGCGCTCGACGCCCGTGCTGTTCTCCCTGTTCTGCCATGTAGCAGTTCGTACAGCTGAACGACGAACTCTTTGAGGGAACTCATCCAAAATGAAAATAACCTACAAAAAGAAAAAAGCCACCTCAGCTCCCCAGTTTGATTCTCTGTGCATCTCAACAGACAGTCACACTGGCAAATGTGGGACTAGTCTGGCGTTTGGACTAAGTGACGGAAACAGGAACTGCTTAAAATGGGATAATTAGCAGAAGAAAAGCTCTTCAAAGCCTGCCCTAAAACTGACATCTCCCTAAAATATATACTTTGAGCTGGTGGACAACAGTATCAATTCATGCAGGAATTTCAAACGACCTAGTTGTTCCATCGAGCCTTACATCTTACCTGAAGTAAGCCTGCTTCAGGCCAAACTGTAGCGAAGCTGAGAATCCGGCCCTGTATGCACAAATTAATACAATTTACCATAATTCCTTGTCCAACAGCCTTTATGAGATGGGCAGAAATGCTTCAAAATATAATGTTCTGCCTTCCTCATTTTCTGCTACATTCAAGATCTCTATACTTGAAATGCAGGAGTTTTGAACTGAATTATTAGAGGATTCTGACAGCATCCTGCATAGGTAGTAACACTTAGTAGGTGTCTTTAGGAAACAAATGTTTCCTTTCAGAAAACCTCTAATTGTAAGGATTCTAAATTTGTTAGGTCTGAATCCTTTTTTTTTTTTTTTCCTTTTTTTTTTTTTTTNAACTTAAATTGTAATTTGGAGGTTATTTCTATTACAGGAACTTTCTTAAAGCCTATCACCCACTCTGAAGGAAGTAGCAATGTCATTTTTAAATTCCAAGCATTAACTAACTATATGTTAGTTATAGTTGATCTACTTGGGTATTCACCACTTTTCTTCTAGATACAACAGCCCTCACCTCCCTTTAAATTAATAAAACAGACAGACAGACAGACAAGTGTATTTCTGGCACAGAATAGATGCCTTTTCTGCTCCCTAAAATAGGCAGCCTATTGACTGTGTATTAATTAATTCCTGTAGCCTACTTTTATAAAGTACTGTGGGATTTTTGAGAGAAGATATCCCAGAAGGCATGAAGTATTAATAGAATTATTTAAAATTTCTGAACATTTAAATCACTACAGTACTGAGCAGCAATTCCCACTATAAACCTAATTATTAAAATAAAGTAAACCTGTTTTATTCTTAGAATGCATCGTTCTCTCCATACTAATATACATTTTGAACAACAGATATCTTTAATCCCTCTATATAAAATAATACATGAATGACAACACATTAACTGCCAGGTTACAGAATTTCTGAAGGTTTTCTTGAATGACAACAGGCAAGTTGGAGCAGCAGCAGTTTAAAATGCCTTAAACGATGAAGCTTATATAATATACAGTTTATATAATGTGCAGTATTATTTTTATCTATATATATTGTCAAACTTTGAGAAGATAAGCACCACCAAAGTCATCGATTGTTTGCATCGCGTTGGTATGTGTAACAGCATCTGCTCAGATGGGACCGAGGCCGCGTTTTGGGGAGGCGCTGGCTGCCCAGCCGGCCCCGCGGGCGCCCCGGCGCTCCCCGACCCGCGCTGCAGCTTGTCTTCCCAGCCACGAGCCGTCCTTGCTCTCCTGCTCCTGCCCATTTCTTCCCATCTCTCAGCCCCTCCCCGAGGACCCGTCAAGCTGCTCAGAGCTGCTTTTATAAGCTAAACCATCAATATTATTCACTTCTTTGCAATTAGGAATTATTTGTTAATAGCAGGAACTTCTTCAACCAGCCTCTCTGCTAAAGAAAATGTACCACAGAGCTGTAGCCAAAGTCTTGCTGCTATTTCACCACTTGGTCTCTGCAAGAACATAGACCTCAAAGATTTATTTTACATTGCTCTGTATGAACCTACACCAGAGATCGTGCTATTTTATTCCTTGTCTTTCATTTAAAAGACACCTTCATTTAAAAGAAACCAAGGCTGTTTCTATGTAAACTGTACTTTATGTGGCTTTACTGCTTTGTATATACAATTTAGTCTACTAAAATAGCTATAATTTGACTAAGTAAATAAAAATAAACACTTGGACTTAAGCAAAGCATTTACTAACTCAGAAGAAAGGCATTTAAAATACATTTTTTGAGATAAACTATATACATTAACTGCTGCTATGATGAAGAGTGCTATTGGTTTGCTTGCTTGAGTTCTCAGTTTACACACACCCAGAACCATTTTCCAAATGGAGATAAAGCTTTTTATTTTGACTTAACAGGCAATCAAACCTTTTCTGGATCTTTTGTACTACAGAGCAGCTGCACAAAAGGAGATGTAATCCACAAACCCACATTTCCAAACCAGGAAAGCAACTTGGGCTTGGGACTTGGGAGTATCCCTGCCAAAAAATGAGTTGTGGGTGAGGTGAACTGAACAGCTCTTTGCAGACACCAAGGGTTTTTGTTAGACTTTTACACCTCTGATAAGAGTTAAATGATAGCTGGGTCAATGCAGTCATTGTATTTGAAACAGGTAGTGTGTTTTCTTTAAACTACAGATATTCATTCTTCATTTTGTTCAGAAAGGCACTTTGGGTACTAAACTTTTTTTCTTTCCTTTTTTTTTTTTTTTTTTTAGTTTAGTTTAGGTCAACTTTTATGTGAGATTTTCAGTTTTCAAACATCCTGTTCTGTGACTGTCTCTAAATACAGAAACAAATAAAAAAATTGCTGACATCCAAGCTGATCCCATTTTACCTATGTTTTATGCAAGCTTCCCATTCTCATCCTGCAGCTGTCCTCATAAAACCCTTACTCAATATTGCTTTAACCTGGATTCATTTGCACAATTGAAAATGTAGGTTTATGAACATTTTTTTTTTTTTTTTGCAAATCAGACTCCAGCCATAACCATTATTTCCAAATGTACTGGAAATTGATAGTTCTGATTTGCTTTAATTTAAAATCAGAACAAAGTGGAGACCACACAACTTTTCAATACCTTTTTTTCCATCCCTCTTTCAGCTACCAGGTATGATTCAAGGCAGATTCTAAGCAGAAGAAAAAATACATTTGCACCTAGTGATTAATTCATTAACTAAATTTGCAGGTTCTAAGAGCACTGAAAAGTGCCCTTAAAGAAGAGCGGGGTGGGGGTTGGTTTACAGCCCTTTTCGCCATGGGCTGTGGGCTGATAATTAAATCACACCAGTAAACTGATACAGCATTATATCTTTACTAGTATGGAAGCAGTGTTATAGACTGCTTAAATCCTAGAACCTGTAGTAAATTAAGAAGTCCTCGGAGGCCATTGCTATTTGACCTCTCAGCCTGCCTGCTTGCTGCATGCCAGGCACGGCAAAGGAAAGTCAGCTCTACTTTCAGCAGCCACCTGCATGCTAACATGGTGTCTTGCTAGTGCTTGCCCAAATTTCCTCCTGCTCTTGGCAAGTAAGACTTTTGAATTTTTCCTACGTGAGACATTTGAGACAGTTGGTAAAGATCCTGTGAAAGGCAAACTGCCAACAGAATATTGTAATTTGAAGGAGAATTAAACTACATCAAACCAAGTTCTTAATCAGATAATCCTCACACACATTTACTGAGCTTTACTTCATGTGCACTAGCTTCATAAGTTTAATTTGTCTGAGCTTTTTAGGATGTTTTCACGTAGGCAAAGGCCCTTTGAATGTGGTCTTTGCCATCCAGACCCATGAATTCAGAGGGCCATCACGTCGGCTTGGCAGTCCTGCTTGACAAACCTTGGCTTTCCTGACTCAAGAAGCAGCGGATTTGTTCTATAACCAGAGACATTCGTCACCTCATGAGCTGCTGCCGCCAATGGACCAGGCATCTGGCCAGCCAAAAGGGAGAAGTCTGTCCACCGGGTGAACCTGAAGGCCAGTGTGCGTCTCCTTCATGGCTTGTTGGACTGCACCCAACACCTGTGAGAGCGAGAGGTTCAGATAGCAGCAGCACAGGACCTCTAGATATTTTTGTTGTGAGAGGCCAGGAGGCTTATGTCAAGAGAAAGGTCCCAGCTAAGTACATTAGGAGAATTCCTTAGTGCATTCAGTGCTCCAATGTTATCTTTTTCATAGATGTTCCGATGTTCCATTTGGAATGGAGAAAAAAACAAGCTTTTCTCTTGCATTTCCTTTTTCTAAAATTAACTTTTTAATCACCTCGTCTTTTACCTCGGTCCTGTACTCTCTCCCCAATCTATGAACATTATCAGATCCATAACAGCATTAACAACCTTAGACCCATTTTGTAAGAATGAAGTAACTGTAATTATGTGTACATATATACATATATATTATTTGTGTATAGATACACACACACGTATCTGTATTATGTATATATCTATATTTTTATATACAGAGATATGTATTTTGTGGGTATGTGTGTGCGTGTATATATCTCTACAAATCCATACAAATAACCTTTTTTAGTTGGAGCAGGTCACTGATCTGACCAACCACATGGACATATGTGCACAGATGCTGGCACAGGGGACAAGCAAAACAGCAAAGTCAGCAGCCCCCTTAGCAGGGGTAAGTGCAACCTTAGCTGGCAGCAGCTGTCAAGCAAGTTCAGTGGGTCACGAAACCGTACCCTCAGCTTCAGCTGCAACGAGCAACCGGACCCACAGCCCCTCGCTGGGGCTCACATCCCCCCTCCTGCAGCCCAGTGCTTCCCTGCCTCCGTGGGGAGTAAGCTCAGGGGGCTAAACAAGCAGAAAACTATTTGCCTCTGTTGTGGGATCAGTTTATACTCTTCAGTGCTACGAAGCAGTTCACTGTGGGGCCAGAGGAGCACCCATGTGAGCCCAAGGGGTGCGAGCAAATGGGACTGCCCCTTTGGGTGGCAGCTAGCCCTTCGCTCCGTTTAGCTGCTCTGTAAAATTCACACTGCCCCACAGGCTGCAAAACCTGGACGAGGGGACAGCGTGGCAGGCTGCGCACGTGTGTCATGTTCCACCGCCTCTCCCAAACCCATCTTTAAATCTAGTCGTCTGGCTCTGGTAACCACACTCATTCTCAGACAACCCCAATTTGTACTATTCTAACTACATAAATCTAGTTAAAAGGTAGCTTCTGTGTGTTGAGAAGACCAATCTTTCTACTATTTTACTCAACCATTGTACAAGCTCTAATAGCTGACTGAGGCACAATCTGGACTCTCCAATATGTTTTTGCAGCCTGATGATGTTGCAAGCAGAAAGTACTGTTTTTTGATTTGACACTGATCTTTAACTAATGTTTTTAACTCATCACAAGAGCACATAGTAGTAAAAAAATAAAAAAGGCATGTCCTGGCAGCCTCAGATTTTAGGGAGTCAGGCCTGTACAGATGAGGATATCAGTGCTGGTGGGAAGGCTGCCAAAACAGAAAATAAACATGTATAACATAGAGAGAATTGATTTTGGTCTTTTTTTTTTTTTTTTTTTAGCTAAATGCAGAGGAACTATGCTGTGTTAGAATAGAATCATGGGTTTGGGGTTGAAATAACATAGCACAAATGTGGAAAGATCAAAATACCTGTAAAACATTTACTATTACATTTGGATTAGCCAAACAATGATATTTAGATTGTACCTTTTACTTAAGCATATCAAAGTTAACAAATGTAACAGCATAATTATTTTATAAGCAGTGGAAAAATGGAGCACAGACTTTATAACCTGACTAGTCGCAGTCTGGGAGCACTTAATTTTTTTCTGCACATCCCCTGTTGCATTGGCAGGCGCACTAGAATGCCTTACAGCCTTATCTTCAGCCTGTGCACCTGAATTTACAAGGCAGCAGACAGCTGTGATAGCAGCATCCTGTCATTTTTGCACTCTTCACAAGTATTCTGTCTCCATCCTCATCAGATAAAGAGATGCTATCAAAAAAAAAAAAAAAGAGAGAAAGAGAAAAAGAAAGAAAAAAGAAAAGAAGAAGAAAATAAGAGAAGTGAGGGACTTTCCATCTGAGTGGGACTTGGCAGGTCTGCGGAAAGATTGTGAAAAGGCCCATGCTGCATTCCAGGTGGTGGGAGGGGAGAAGGAATGCTGCACTAATTCTCCCTCTGGCCAGACTGATGTCCAGAGCAGATTTTTCACTGCAGATGAAACGGCAATATTCTGCCATGTTACTGTGTCCTGAGGGGATGTTAAACTTTTTTTTTTTTTTTACTTCAGTTTAGAGTTAAGAGGTAAGTCTGGTCTGTACTGCTACAAATGTTAACCATCCAAGAGCTGGATATTCTGCTCTAGCAGACATTTTTACAGAACACAAAGAAGCACAGGCGCTGATGGATAAAACCTTGCTGTAAAACTGTAGGATGCTACAATCTTCAGGAAGTTATGATAGAACCCATCATGAAGTACAGGGTTTGAGACAGCAGTTACTTTTGCATATATGCACAAAAGAGCCAAAGTGAATGAACAAAATTAAAGTGCTAACTCTGGACTGTTACTTTAGCCACTCAAGCTTCAGCAACTGCATCCAGACCTGTGCTGAAAGAGTAGAGGAAGAAATGTCAGTGTGTGCCTGGATTCTCAGGGAGTCTGGGAACAAGAACCACTTTCCGACTCAGGAAGTTAACAAAAATTGCCAGTCTTGCTCGCTGTTTGCTTTCTAGGAGAACTTTATATATAACTTTATATGACCCCAGCAATAGTATGTACCACATTAGACAGTGCAGAGAGAGTACTAAATCTCTCTCAAATTCCAGCTCTGACGTATGAGGTAATATTTTTATGCATGGGCCTCACAAGAAAGAGAAGAGGAGAAAGATTACTTGGGACAGCTCTTGAAAACCTTTGCATAGTTCCCACTAGCTAAGATAGAAATACGCCCTAGTTCTCTCACAACTGCTTTCTGGAGCTAAAATAATGCTACACAGGTACTTAAGTCTTCAATATAGAAAACACAGTAGTACTGGTAAGAACGTGGTAGCTCACATATAAGCACCCTTAGCAAGGCCAAACTTATCCAAGCACTTAAGCTTTTCCTCCTTTGGACCTCACTCATTGTCTGTAAGTACAAAAAGAGCATTAGTATAATCGAGATACATGACAGAATTGCTTTCCCACCCCTTAATTTTCCTCACTGACATACTTCTCACACAAACCCTTCCCCTTCTTTACAAAGTCTATTTGAAAATTTTGTAAATATAACATAGAAACATTACGCCTCACACACTATTTTAGTCCTATAATCTCTCAGTCTCTTTAAATATATATATAATATATTATATGAACGGACAGATTGTTTCTTATTCAACCATTTCCAGGAAACAGATTTCAGCGATTGGGGGAGGTGTATGAACTCAAAACAATTAAGGTCTTGCATTAGAATTATGTGAGCATTTAATAGCTTGTGTTTTGAATTGTGATCTATAGAGCATCTGTAGCAAAAAAGCTATCTATTTACACATCAAAGAACACTCAGGCGTAATCTCAGCCAAATTTTTACAAGTAATTTCTGAAAGGTTATATATCTGGAATAAAATTGTAGAGTGAATCAAGTAGTAGGGAGACTTTAAGCTTCAGCTTTTTTAAAACATTTTTTTAAGCATCTTAAGTATATAAAATGCTTTCACTGGGAAAAAAAAAGTGTTTCTCTGTAAAGACCAATGACAGTGCGGTCAGCACCCAGTAATACTAATGTATTTTCTTCTGTAATGTTGATATATGAGGATGCAAAAACTTACCTATCTAAAAAAAATTGAACATATCTATTTTATTTTCAGAACTATTTTTATATCTTTATTATAAAATTAGAATAATTACTGTAATTTTATAATAACAATTGTTATCTGGCAATTAATACTAATTTCTTTGTATCTTATAACATCATTCACCTATTTATTATATTTTGAAACTGAAGATTCTTTTCTGAGTACAGAATATACAATAATAAATACAGCATCAGTGCATTGTTTCACTAATTATGTTTATGTAAAAATAGATGTACTGTATTCAACTTGATTGAAGATAGCAAGATCTCAGGTGAGCTTCCTTGCTGTTCTTGTGCTTAAACAATACTGCGAAAGTGGCCTGGGATCTAATTTTCCCTCCTTCCTGAATTGTGGTCATGACAACCATCTGTACAAGGATAAGCTTTACAGTACTGTCTTGTTCAAGGTTATCATTTTAACGTTACGTTCAGTGACACAAAAAAGGAATGGGAAATAATACTCTACAGCAGTTGGTGCCCTCATCTACATACATTGTTGACTTAAATGTTTAGGTTTTGTGTGTTTTGATTTTTTTACTTTTAATATTGGAGGGAAGTGTAAAAACGTAACACCAGCTTTAGACTGTATGATAGCATTCAAGAGAAAGGCCACTGGCAAAGGCCACTATTTCTGACTCTTTATTTAAATTTTATTTAAATTTATCCAGCTTTACTGGGTACAGAGAATTTCCATTTTGAATACAAAATTTAAATTTTCTCTATTGTCCCAGTAAGGCAAGATACAATTTCAAAAAAGCAAAGACTTCGCTGTTATTCATCTCTGTGGCAAAAACTTACCTAACAATAAGAGGCAAAAATGTGTCAGGTCAGTATTCTTTAACTCCCTTTGGAAACAGGCCTATTTGTGAAAGGAGGTGGAATAAAGCTGAAAATATTTATTATTATGCAGAGTCCGATAATCAGTCTTTTTCTTTTTTTCTGAAACTCCTACACAAGAAAGCCCTAACTGACATTTGAGAAGTAATTTACTTTAGCCTTGGCCACTCTGTGCCAGAAAGTATGTATGTAATATGTCTGGAATTGAAAACACAATAGCAGAGATTGTGTAAACTCCATGTGCAAATACTTTCAAGGCACTATCAAAAGGCAAAAAATAAAATAAAACAGGAAAGTCCATTCTAAACTCATGACATCTAGTCTTACTGGATGTTAACAGAAGAAATGACTAGTTGTTCTACTAGTAGTGCTGAATAGAAAGCAGATGGAAGATTCTAGTTTGCTCAGAATAAGGTTAATGGTACATGTGTCACGGTCGTTGGAATTGTACAGAGTGTCTAAACTGGGCTGCCTTTTATTTTTGCTGTTACTTCTTTGCCCCACATATGCCTGCGACAACTAGAATCCTTTCTGCTGCAATTATGAGTTTCAGCATTTGCTGACTTAAAGATTTTAATTTGAAAACCATTTATAAAAGAATCATTTGCACATTTGCAGTAAGGTTCCCAACTCTGCAATAACCTTGTTAGTTTGGGCAAAAGAACTATGAAAGCGACTGTTCCAGTGCAGGTTTCTCCTCCAAGTACAAGTAGCTGAATTTAGTCCCTATGTCTAGGTATTCCTCAAGCGTTTGATTTACTTGGTCTAGTAAATGGATCAGGTGAATGAGGCTCACGTGGTGATGGCTCTGTAAAGGAGGTTCCTGCATGATAGCCATTCAGTGACCCGCTAAACTGCTTAAAAACTAAAGTTACTATTACTGTGATGGAAGATAGGGGTGTCTGTGTGAGGCACATGGGTTGGAATTTTTCTAGCTATCAGCAATAGCTGGCCTTAAAAGGAAATAGCAGTTAAAATGGCTTTATTTGGGATTTGGCTGTGAGCCCATATTGTGCTTCATTGAAATTGTGAAAGAAAAATATTGTATGTAATCAAGTTTGTGGGGATAATATTGATAGGTCCTGCTGTTTGCAGTAATAAAGCTAATAGTAACAAGTTTTGGGAGCAAAGTTCTGGACTAACTAGTGTAATCCCTCTAATGACAAACCAATCAGTTTTTCAAACTTTAATAATCCCCTTTTTCACTGTGGAGATTCCTAGTTTCTTTGGTGGTGCCCTCAAATAAACGTAGTGTTACTCCAGCAGCAACTCTTAGCTCTGTGACAAATGCTGCTTTATGTATAGGATGGGGCCATGCAGCTCTGCGACTTTATGCTGGTGTTAATTTGAACATTTTGAGGAACAATATTCCAAAGAAAACGACGATAGAGCTAGCATGTGTCTCACTGATCAGGACGGGCTTTTTGCTTCTTTTATAGGGGGTAGTCAACTAAGCCATTTACATTGGGGGGACTGTACTTCGAAAGGTTCCGATTTAAGCAATTTCAAAAATACAACAGAAACAGGCTGGTAAGGCTATCCAAGGGAGACTGTAAAAGAAAAATCAAGTTGAGAGAGCCAATTATTGATGCTTAGTCATGTTCATCCTATCGCTGATAAAATTTTGCTTTTAACTGGTGTAACACTGGTTCTTACACCACTATTATCAGTGCAACTAAAAAATAAATACTTGCATGCGAGTTTTTCTCAGACTGAGTAAGTGCTATTTTTTTTTCTTGCCTTTAGTACTAGTTGTACCTGACTGCCATTAGCAGTATCTCAAAATATGTGAAAAGTAGTCCGTGGCCACTGCATTGTGCAAGCTTTCCTTTGCAGATTTAGAAGCCATCATCATGACTACTGAGCAGTGGCTAGTTAGTACATCCAAGTGAGAATTATTCCTTAAAATTTGTATTTTAGACCATTGAGAGAGAGAAAAAGAGAGATTTAGATCACATACAGTTTTACTTTGAGGTACCCTGGAGTCGGCCAGACTAAGCTGCTCTACCCAAACTTGCCCTGCTTTGCCCCTCTCCAGGGCAACAAATTGGCTCCATGTCCTCCTGCCCTCAAGACCGTTTGTGCCCAGGGGTTACCCTTCTAGGGACCACTGACCCAGGCAGGCTGGCGAGCTACTCTACTGCTGCCCCTACAGAACGGATCCACTGCCTTATTTTCAATGGCTGGTCCTCCTGCAAGCGGGCTGCTAGTCATGAATTTGCACTGTACTTCGTCGCGTTCAGCTGCTCCCTGTCCGTCTATTAGGCGAGTTGGTCTGGTGAGATCCCATCCAGTGAACACTTGCATTCTGCTATTGCTTAGGTCTGAACTGCGCCAGTTAACTGCCCTTATGGGACCGCAGCAAACCTTCCACTGGGCGTCACCTCACAACGGCTGCTTTAATCATAGCTATTGAGGCTGTGCTAATATTACAGCCTAAGAAACGATTCATAAAGACAAGCTGCTCACGATGACAGAAACTGAGAAGCCTGTTTCACGCGCCTAAGAGAGCTGCTGCTAGAAACAGAAACTAAAGTTTAGCGCTGCTCCTAAAATGGCAGCATCTCCACGACCGTCAGCGCACAACAGCTGCTCCCTCACGGCCGCCTAGGAAGAGGCTCCAGCCCCCACTACCTGCGCCGGGGAAGACGCGGCGGCGCCCGGCGGCCCTTCAGGGCGCGACGCCGGCCCGGAGCCCCCGCCCGGGCGGGGCCCTTCCCGCCCGCCCTCCCTCGATCCTTCTAGACGCCGCGGCCGACCCTCATCCCGGCGGGGCGGCGAAGGGCCGGGCCGCCTCCCGCGTCACGGCCGCCGGCCCAGGTAGGCGGCCGGGAGCAGG
>NW_028186149.1:14881238-14925581 GCF_003343005.1 Rhea americana
GCGAGGGGCCCGGCTCCGGCGCGGGGGCGGAGGGGGGAGGGCGCTCCCTCCGCGGTGGCGGGCGGGCGAGGGCCGGTGCTGCTTCTCCCGGACCAAAACAAAGGGAGCGAAGGCAGGAGCCCGGCTGACGGGGGCCCCGGAGGTGTCGCAGCCACGGGGCTGCCGCTGCGTTTACCCCAGCTGGGCTTTTTGTGCGTCTTACTTAAGGACTCTGGCCGGATAGGCTGCATTTGCTCAAGTGTAAAAAGAGCAACACAAAAGAGGTGGTGGTAGCTGCTGCTAACTTTGCTTTTTGATTTTTTTTTTCTGTGATGCCTCTTCTTTTAGTCTCTGTCAAACTAGAGCATTTTGTGCTTAAAACTCACGGTTTTTGTCCACTGAAATGTGAGAACTGTTGCTGGCTGAAAGGACATGCAATAGAATATATATATATGTTTTTCCTTGGTACTTGAATTTGGTAGGGACACTGGGCTGGTACTTTTGTTGGTCAGTGGGAACAACATGCTGCTGTGTGAGACAGTCTGGGCACTGATAATTAGTGTTAGAATATTAGGGACCGTTTTCCACCTCAGATGTATTTGGATGCTGTTGAAARGAAAGAGCCTGCCGGAAAGCAGTGTAATGTTGTGCTTGTTTCTTGAATTTCTGATGGTTTGGCCCTGTTCATGACTCTAAAAGGTAATACATAATAAATGGATAATAGCATGATTTTCTTCTGACTTAGTGTATAAGGTCGTTAATGCCTTATACCTAAACTGTCAAGCACAGAATAATGAGAAAAGAGTTTCCCTAATTTTTGTTATTTATAATCAGGTTAGTAGAAAGCTACAAGCTGGTGGTGTTTGTCCCTTTTTAGAGAGCTCAAATTACAATTAATTTGAAAGCATTTGAGGTTGAAAGGAGAGTGCCATAATATTAGGATATAGGTTAATATGTTTATAGCTTTTTCACTTTCAATGGAAAGAATAAGCCAAAACAAAGACTAAGAATATGAAAGAAGGGACATAATAAAGTAGTGAGGATTTGAAGGATCTTTGTGAGGAGCTACAAGCTGATGAGATGTGTTTCTATACTTAAAATACAGAGTTAAATGTGGAAAACATTACTCCATTTTTGCCAGATACAGATATGTGACTTCTCAATAAGTTGTCATCTCTGCTCTGTGAAGAATGCTAAATTGGCTGTCAGTTGCATCTGAAAAATTGGCTTAATATGGGTGTTTAAAATTACATGTCTAAGCAATTAGTTAAAAAAAAAACAGTTGAAGGGTGCATTCTTAGTTAATATCAAGACTAGCCTCAGATGCAGTTATGTTTGACCTTCACTGCATTCGGAGATCAGGCAGTGTGGATGAGAACAGCTGTAACAAGTTGTGGTTCATTAGCTAGAAATGTGCTAGTAAATGGTGGCCTTCCATAAAACCTCGGGATAGATGTGAATGAAGACAGTACTAGAAGCACCTTAAATTGTTCTAAAGCGTATTTTATACTCCTAATGTTAGTTGGGGCAGAGAAAGTTTGGAGGGAAGAAACACCTGTAACTGAAAGTCACTATGAATCTTTCTTTTTTTAGTCTGTGAATTGACAGTACTTCTTGCATGACTGACCTCTGAGCTTGCTGCAGAGTTGGTTTCACCACCTTTACAGGCCTTCCCTGCAGGAAATGGAGGGGAAGTGTGTCTTTGAGTAAAACAAACCAGGAGAGGAATTGTAAAACCACAAATATTGCTGATGGGTTACTGGGCAGGGTGATACCTGTAACTGAAAGTACTGAAATTATTTGAAATAACATGTTGAAGGATCCAGGTTTCAAGCTGACAGTCTCTTTCTGGAAGATGGGACTCCTATTAAGGAGGGAAACTGTAGAGTTTGATACCCCCAACCCCCTTAAGAGAAGGAGAAGAATTCATGATGACAGCATTCTTGTTGAGCCTGGATATACTTTGCTCACAAAATCTCAGAGGACAGTAACACTTCATCCTTTAAAAATAAATCAACTCTTTTTTTTTTTCCTCTGCTCTCTCGTCTTTCCTGTGCGAGTCAGAATGTGATCTGTTAACAGTGATCTGTTTTACTGCTTGAATGCATGCTCATACTATACTCTTAGGTTATGTTGCTTGGCATGCTGTATTTGGATACTGTGGAAACCAGAAAGGCAGTAGCTGGGTTAAAGAGGATGCTGAGTAAACATTTAAGGGAAGATTCATTAAAAACAAGGTGTGTTTCATCCTGATACCATCCCCTTAGTCTCTCCTTGATACTACTTACTTCCTCTTCTTTGTGTATAAACACATGACCAACTCCAAGTCATTCTACAAATGGCTGTTACAATACAGTACTACCCTGCCTTATTTCCCTACCTCCTACAATACATAGGGAAATACATTGTTCTGTAACGATCTGTTAAAGACTGATTCTTTAACTTTGCACATCAAACAGAATTAAAGCACTTTTCTTTTCTGACAGAAAATGTGAGCAAATATAGCCAAAATCACAGATGACTATTACAAAGTTAGGGAGCAACTGGGAAAAGTATGTTCTTAGTGGTGTGAATCAATCCTATTAAAGATGATCATAGTTCACAGGATCAAAGTGTAGTTCAGGTTGGAAGGGATCTCATGAGGTCTGTAGTCCCACTCAACGTGGAGTCAGCCATAAGATCAGACGCTGCTGCTCAGGGCTTTATCCAGTTGGCTCTCAAAAGCCTCCAAGGATGGAGGCTGCACAACCTTGTCTGGGTACCTGTTYCWCTGCTGGACTGCCCTTGTGGCAGGAGGGAAAAAGCTTTGACTATATGTTCATTGAAACATCTCCTATTTCAACTTATGTCTGTTGTCTTGTGTCTTCCTGCCCTGCACCATTGTGAAGAGCCTAGTTCCATTCAGATAAGCTCCTCTTGATAGGAGCTGGCTAGGTCTCCCTGAAGCCCTTTCCTYTTCAGACAGGGTGAGGACAGTTCTCTCAGCCYCTTCTCATAGGGCACATGCTCCAGTCCGAGACCATCTTGGTGGCCTTCCACTCAACACACTCTGGTTTATTGATGTCTGTCTTCCCCTGGGAGACCCCAAACTGGACACTGTTCTAGATGTGGTCTGATGAATGCTGAGTAGAAGAGGATAATTGCTTCCATCAGTCTTTTGGCTAAATGTCTTCCTAGTGTAGAACAGTTCATAGGCCTAGCAGCTAAGCAGCTGAATGGCTTGTGGGAACTCTCCCAGTCCTTATAACCATTTTAATGCACAACTTACATCTATCATATTACCTGACAAAAACAGTATCTTTGAGAGCCTAGAACTATTAAAAAAAAAAAAAAAAAGTAAGAAGATGCTCTGTGATTACTAGAGAATTCTTCCACATATCAAACCAGACAGAGGAAGAATTCAGAGCAAAATGATCACCAAGATGTAAGGCTTCTTCAAAGCAATTTTAAAAGCCATGTTGCAATTATGTATTGCATGACAATCACTTGTAATCATGATGAATAGTATTCAACTGAGCAGTGTTGAAGTAAATGAGGTACAGTGTATCATCTTTCTAATTCCAGTCTCTAGAGGAGTTACCCTGAAATCATTGATGGGACCAACTTGGTGGGTATTTCTCCCTCTTCCTCCTCCTTTAAATGATATTTTAGATTTTATACATGATGAATCTGTTAAACATTACTTCCTTGAGTGGCAGGTGAATTGGCTTGCTGCGCTTGTTTAAACGTGTGAACTTGACCCATATAAGCTTGTGAGACCTGGCAGGCTGTTTCTGAGAGTGCTGAGATAACTGTCCAATATCCTTGCAGGGCTGCTCTTTTTATTGTCTTAGCTCATGGAGAACAGGGGTGAGAAATGAAGACTGGAGAATGGCCAATGACCAATCTTCAAAACAGGCCAAAACACTAACCCGGGGAATTACAGGCTCGTTAGCCTCACTTTAGTCCCCAGGAAAATTATGAAGGGAGTCCTCATGGAAGACACTTCTGGACATGTGGAGGTGGTGGCCTGTAACAGTCAGCATGGATTTACCCGGGGAAATCATGCCTGACCAACCTTGTTAAGGCTGGTGAGCAAGGCTGAAGGTGGAAGCTGACAGGAACCTCGTGAAATTCAACAGGGGCATTTTGCRCTTGGGAAGGAAGGACTCCCGGCTGAGACTAGCTGAGGGAGAGCTCTTCAGGAAAAGCACCAAGGGATTTGGAAGAAAACAAGCTAAACATGAACCAGGAGGGTACTTTAGCAGCAAGGCCAGAGATATCCTAAACTATTTTTAACAAAAATAAAATCAGCAGGCTGATGGAAGCGATTATTCTCTTCTACTCAGCATTCATCAGACCACATCTTTCATCTATTGGGAGACTCCAAACTGGACACAATATTCTCAATATTCATCAATAAACCAGAGTGTGTTGAGTGGAAGGCCACCAAGATGGTCTCGGACTGGAGCATGTGCCCTATGAGAAGAGGCTGAGAGAACTGTCCTCACCCTGTCTGAAGAGGAAAGGGCTTCAGGGAGACCTAGCCAGCTCCTATCAAGAGGAGCTTATCTGAATGGAACTAGGCTCTTCACAATGGTGCAGGGCAGGAAGACACAAGACAACAGACATAAGTTGAAATAGGAGATGTTTCAATGAACATATAGTCAAAGCTTTTTCCCTCCTGCCACAAGGGCAGTCCAGCAGWGRAACAGGTACCCAGACAAGGTTGTGCAGCCTCCATCCYTGGAGGCTTTTGAGAGCCAACTGGATAAAGCCCTGAGCAGCAGCGTCTGATCTTATGGCTGACTCCACGTTGAGTGGGACTACAGACCTCATGAGATCCCTTCCAACCTGAACTACACTTTGACTCTAAACAACTATAAAAACTGAAAATAATTCTGAGTATATATTTCTTCTGACCATTATTGTGTTCTTTTTCTAGATCATAGGATGCCTAGGTTAGAGTGCCTGTATCCCCTTTTTTCTGTATAGTAGGTAATGTGACCTAGGCTTTTAGTGTACCAGTGTATAGACTAGGATAAAGGTAAGGAGCTAAAAGCATGTCCTACTTTTTTTTTTTTTTTTTTTTACACAGCAACTTGGAAGTCAAATATGCATTCAACTATGTGAAGTAGCGTAAAAAGATAGACTATATCCAGATGTGTGGTAGATCATCTGGTTTAAAAGTTTCTATTTGCCAGATGCTGAAACTTCGTGGTAACTTGCTAATTTAGTAGACTGTTCATGTATAAGCAGAACAGTGACTTCTATCAAAAATTTGCTGTTATGAAAAGCAAATTGAAATTTGTGTTTATTGAATTGTACATGTCTTTTCAGGCTAATCCTACTTTGAGACTTTTTAAAAAAGATTGTAAAAGTTAAATTTATCCTGTTTAATCTGTATTCCCTGTTGACCTGTCTGAATCTTTCTGTTTGAGGGTGAGGGAGAAGGGAAGTTGCTGATGCAGTGAGCAAATGTGGTTCAGTGTGAGATCTGATAAATGGCAGAGATGATACAAGGAAGGTGGGAAGAAAGTGTTTCTGGGATTCAGCATCTCATCTGCTAGCTGCTAATAGCTGGGGTGCTGGAACTGTGGTATGGGCTTGGTTCCACAGTACTGGGTGAACCAAGATTATGGCTCCCAGAAAAGGTTCATTCCGTTTCTCCAAGCTTGTTCCTGAAGCTCAGAGACTTTTGCCTGAGATCTTGCTGCTTACCGGATGTTTGCTTGTGTAAGTCTCTCAACCTTTCTGTGAGCTGCTTTAATATTCGTGGTAGGGAAGGGGAACTGGATAGAGAAACTTGAAGTTTGTCTGTTATTCCAGAGCTCACAAGAGGGGAGCAAACTGCTCAGCTGACATGTGGAAATATATTCTCAGTTTTGTCTGTTCTGAGTCTTTCCTAGATTTGTGCCTCCTCCCACCCCCAAAGCTTCATTACCTGTGAAATGTGACCTGTCCTGTCTTAAGGAGAGCGGAACAGGTTGCTTGCTGGAACAGGTTGCTTGTGTTTTATGATCATTATTTGTCATTCTAGGTTGGATTTTGGTTTAATGAAAAGTACTTTCTTCTAATTTTAGACACTACAATTGAGATTCAAAGAGTGAAATTGCTTCTAATCTGCATTTAAATGGAATATATCTAGCTATTGCAAGTTCTTTCACTAGATCTTCCTCTCCTATGTGGTACTGCATTTCCTAGTTTTGAGATAGCTTTAGGATCTACTCAAGTTGTCTTAGCAGAATGTAGTATATGTAGTTTGTGATTTCTGGTCTGAACTTCCTTCTGCTAAACCTTCCGGGCTTTCCAAGCCCCCTTTTCCTTCAGTACGATTCCTATTTACTGTGAATAAGTTATCTGTAAATCCAACTTGTGAGCTGTCTCAGCAGATTAAAATTCCCTCTTAATAAGTTTTGGGCACTTTAATTGTTAACAATTAATGTTTTTTAACTCAGTTATAGATATTATTATATATAATAAGCTCAGAGGGTGCCTGTCATCTGTTACTGTTAGCAGTATCTGTGAATCACACAGTCCTCTGCAAAGAAACTTAAAATTACATGGGTTATAAATGGAAGTCTGTAGTTCCATGGTGCACTTTGGCAGTGCCAGCTGAAGGAGTTCCTCTCCCAAGTTGCTTGTTTGCATTTGCTCTATTGTGCTGACAAACCTTTTTGTGTAACAGATCAATGAACTGAGCTGGATGAAAGAATAACCCTGGAGAGGGAGATTACTCTTCACCAGGAGTGTCTCAGAGCAAGTGTTATGACTGGAGAAATACAGGAGTATGAAAGGCCTAACCTGGCAGTGCTGCTGAGGAAAAAAGACTCTTGGAGATGAGGGAGCTTGCTCAGTCTTCCATCCTCCAACCTCCTTACATCTCTTCTTTCCTGGCTTTTTTTATTTCTTCCTTTTATAGATTGTTGAAGAAATGGGAGTCAAGGCACTGCGTGAACATTTAGCTTCTCTACCCTTCAGTCAAAATGACAGAGCAGTTTTTGACACAAAAGTCAAAGTTAGACTTTAACAAGTAAAATATGCTGATAGCTTGTTATGGTTTACTAATTGCAGACTGATAGTTTGCTGCTGAGAATTTGGGGTAGCTTCTTGAGTTTACTACTTCTCTCCAAAGAATGGTAGCAATCTTYTGATACTGCAGCATGATGGTATAAACTAAGATGAGTAGATGATCCGACTTGAGTGTCTATGATTATGATCCAGACTCAGGGCTGAAAAGTGGATGAACATTCAGTACTTCATGCAATCACCTTCTCATGCAATAGTGAAATTGCACTGCTTGTTTTGAATCATATTTCAGCAGGCAGATGGATTTTAATCACTTTCCCAAAGAACTTTTGGAAGACCTCCTCTGTGGTTGAGTGCTTGAATAAGAATACAGCCACAGCATATGCAGTATTGAACAAAAACCATTATGCTTAATATGTAGAGCGTGCACAGCAGTATGACATGTAGTGTAGTCCAGCAAATAAAAGAATGTAGAATTTTATCAGCTGAGTCTGAGAAACAAGTAAGAACAGATCTGGATGTTCTGCAATGAAAAATTCTTGGATGTTTTTAAGATGGTGGAGAAATACTTAAGTGAATGTTACTGATTTTATTGATAACTTTTTAAATGGGATGGTAGGAAGGTGCTATGGAGAGAATATTAGGGAAGAATTGAAAGCAGAGTCCTGGAAAACACAAAGCATCTAGAATTTGGATCTCTTTCAAAATTGACAAGCAAGGAATTAACTGCACTTTGCTTTTTCTCAACTTCCTACAGCAATTTTATTTTAATGATTGGTGCAACATTTTGGTCCTCTCCTATATAGGAGAGAATTGTGGCAAGAGAGACTGGAAAGTGATCAATGTTCTAAGCAATTAGGTTTCTATGCTGCTYAGTACTGAATTTCTTGTGTAGTATCTCCAGAAGGTATGCGGAAAGCAACTCTGAAGCTACCTACAACTGTCAGCCTATTATAATAAGCTAACTCTATTTTCATTCTATATGATGTAAGTGGAAACCTGAAGATCAGCAGCTACTTTTCAAGCTGTTCAGTCATCGCTTCAGAAGAGATGCCTTCTATCAAAAGAATAATGCGGACGACTGAGAAGTAATATGCTTTATTGGCTCAGACCTTTATTGTGTCTGAAGTAGCTATTGTGAATTTAGGCTGTTATTCAAGTCAATGTGTAGACATCTCATTTAAATGTTTTGTGCATCATTTTGTCAAAGTTTTTTTTTTTTTAATAACATAACTTGAATGGAGTTCTGGGACAAGCTCAAAAGTATCTGATGCTTTTCTTGTATGTAAAAACTCACCATTTAAAAATCAACAAGCAGCATATTTTGAAGATCCTTACTAGCTGATGTATAATAAATGAATTGATTTTTGTCTTTGTGCTTACTCTTTCCAAGATTTTTCATACCTTACTCATATCCTGAAAAAGGAGGAGAGTAAAGCTTCATCCTTTTCAGCTATAGTTTTGGTTTGGAATTAGTTAATCTTTTAAATGGAATTGAATTTAAAATCAAGAATTTTTTCTGTGAAGCTGTAAAAGAAGGTTTTTTACAGAAATACTCTTTATGCTGTATCAAGGTTGATTATACTTGGTAGCTTTATTTTGAGATGCTTTAAGGTAAATGCTAGAGTTAGTACAGGTTCTCTGAAGCATCTAAATTTTTTTTAATGCGTCTTAATACTGACTCCTTCCCCAGCAAAGAATTATTAGCAGGAATGAAGACGTAGCTTAGTAAATAGTTTTGGACTGCTTTGAGTAGTCCTGCCTCACTTGCTTGATTTGAGCTGCCTTGGATATCTGCAAAAAGGTTTGAGGAAGTGATGAAGATTCAAAGTTAACTGTTTTTTTTTTCCCCCTTTTTTCTTTTCATTGACTTAAGCTCAGGAACAAATCTCTGAAAATTATCCGATGCTTGGGTCTGTAAATGGTAGCACAGGTACAAGGGAGAGAGTGGAGAGCAGTGATCACATATTAAGGGCTAGGGGTCCTCCTTCCAAAGCCCTGTTAAAGTTTTTAAGCTACTATGCAAGATAAGGGGAAAATTCTTGCAATGATATGCAAAGGTAGTAATTTTAAATGACAGATTTTTCTAGTAGCATGAGCTTATTCAGAACAGTGTAGAAGGTCACTGGCCAAACTTGTGGAAGATCCAAGCTACTGAGTGGCTGAATAATGAAAAGGCAAATAAAATTAGTACAGATAGAAGTAATACACAGTGAAAAGAGAAAGAACGGACTATGAACCGACTGCTAGCGCTTAAAATGAGAATCCAAGGTTTCCAGTCGTTCCTTGAAATTCTAAACTCAATGCATATATGTGCATAAGCTATATGTGTTATTGATAGAAGAGGAGTAGAGAATTAAAAACTAGGTTGCCATGATATTAGCATAGTGTTGTAAGGTTGCATGTTGAATGCTGTATGTATCCTGGCCCTTTTATTGAGGATAAAGTAGAATTGGAAAAAAGTAGCAGCAATATTCATGCATTTTCACGAGTGAAGCAACAGAAGTGGTAGGATGTTCTTTCTTGTGGAAATGTGTCTGGGTGGGTCTGAAAGCCATTACTGGGCCACAACGAGGGAAGGAGAATTCTAGTTTAGAAAGGAAACAAACCCAGGCCAGCTGTGAGGCAAACACGAAGGGCTGCTACTTTGTCTTGTGCGGCTAAAGCTCTGCTGCTTTACAGGTTCAATAAAACAAGTAATAAAATTCACAGAAGAATATTTCATGAAAGGTTCTTAAAAAAAAAAAATGCATCTAGAGCTCTATGCCCTAACCTGCTAGAGGCCTGGAGTTTTACCTGTTCCTCTGGTGATTGCAGGCAGGCCTGAAGCTGGTGGCCTTGTTGTGCGTGAGGACGGCAGCGCTAGCAGCCTGCGTGGGACACCGCTCCGGCCTAGTATGGCTGTTCTACCCGTCAGGTCTTCATTTGGGCTTTTGCTAGGTTAAAATTCATCTGAAATAGCTGCCTAGGTTTCTTGTGTTTAGCTTGCTTTATTTAAACTCTTTAGTACAAAAAAAATGTTGATTGGTGTCTAGAAGATAAAACTTTTTCGTTCTTGCTTGTTTTTGACAGTTTAAGCCGTTATAATTCCTGTTAGTGCTTTCTGATTAGTTCAAATGTTACTGATGCTGATAATATTACCAGGCCATCCTGAGTGAGGTGAAACTATGATATTTCAAAAAGATCTTGTCTCGCCTAATTCTAATCTTTCCTTGTGTTTGCGTGATATGCACGTGTTTAGTTTCCAAAGAGAAAATGTACTTAGATACAAGAACAGTAGCTTTGTTTCATAGTCAAGTTCTGCATGAAGATTCTTCCTTACCTTATTGTATTTTGTAAGTTACTGTCTGTATTTTTTTCATTTTTGGATAGTGTGTAACGTTTGGTAGTAGTAGGCTAATTATCATGAAAGTTCCTTAAAATTCAGAACGTGGGGGGGAGTTTATGTTTTCTTTTAAATTTTTTTACACACTTGCATATATTTACTTATGAAGAGGCTGTATGTTGCAGTATCGTACAAGAAGATGCTGATTATTGATCCAGGTCACTTATAATTTAGAGTTTCTTATGTGAGGGAAGGTTAAAAGACCTCTTGTTTTTCCTCTCTTAATGTTTTCCTCTGATTCTAAGGGAGAGGAAAACTCTGCTTTATATTAGAAATTCAACATGTAGAAATTTCCTCTTTGCTGGAAATCTCTACAGCTATTTTTATGTGGTGTAATGTGGTGCAGGAGGTACCTGAATTGTTTAGAACTTGAGTTAGCACGGTGCTTAGCCTGGGCTCTTAATCACCACCATCYCATGTTTTTTTGATTCTGAATAGCTAACTGTGCAACAAACCACGTTAATACTACTCTTACTGCTAAAGCAATAGGGTCAGAAATAGCTTTGGCTCTTCCTAGTTTCCTTGGAATTTTAGAAATCCATCAGTGTTCCTTTTAAACTCTAGTGACTAGTATTTTGCATAGGTGATCCTATGTTGGATGTTCTTGAGGCATTCTTTCTTGCTTCTGATGACTTTATGAGGCGATTCTGAGTTGGAATGTTTGTCTCCTCCCTGCCCCCCCATTTATATTTGTTGGTCTCATTGAAGATTTTTCTTTTGTATAAAACCATCTCTTTCAAATTTGTAGACCTTCACGGTTGCAGGGACACTACTACTAAAACTACATAAAATCTGAAAACAYGACCAATTTGTTAGTTACTTAAAGTTCTGGTGTTAGCTAAATGGGTTCTAGTTGTAATTCATATTAATGTTGAATATATATGATTTCTTATTTTACCTTGATTTCGTTTACCTTTTCTCTCGCTTCCCTTGTTTTAGAGACTCTACAGGGGTGGGTAATTCACTGGTCCATAAGCGGTCTCCTCTACGTCGAAGCCATAAGACCTCAGCATCCTTGGCCAAGCTGTCCTTACGTGATGGACAGAAAGCTAAAAAGCCACTCTGTAAATTTGAAGAAGGTCAGGATGTCCTAGCTAGATGGTCAGATGGCTTGTTTTATCTTGGAACTATCAAAAAGGTAAATATTTTTTAACTTGACTGCACTCTTACAGTATTATATATTGGTTGAATACGACAGTAGTCTTGTCTTGCTTATTTTGGATTAAATGCATTCTTTTGTTTAGCCCCTTTACACATGGCTTCCACTGCATTTTTATTTTTCCAGATAAACAAACTGAAACAGAACTGCTTCATTATATTTGAAGACAGTTCCAAATCCTGGGTTCTCTGGAAGGACATACAAACAGGCAAGAACTTCGGTGAAGTAGTCATTGTTTGGTATTTTATTTGTTTAGATTACTATATCTGTTAAAATAAAATGTTACATTATATTCTTGAATACGAAAGAATAGTGTGATTTAACGTGACCTGACATTGTCARCTAGGTAAATAAAAAAATTCCTCTTCAACTAGTGTTTTATCCTTGCTATTATTTTTTCTTTTTACATAACTATGTGCAGGGAGGAGAGAGTGCTTTTAAAAATAATCACATTTGATTTTATTTGGATGAGGGCAGAGTATAATACTCCATCTTAGCAGAAAACTCCAGGCCCTCCCTCACTCATACTGAGGCTATAGATCATGTCCTTTTTTCAGTTGAAACAGTATGACGTGGAAGGCAAACAAAGACTGGAAAATACCAGGGTTGAAGTGAATTTTCACGTTTAAATGTAACACTATAGCTGTTGCATGTAAGAAGCCATTACAGATTGTGGAGTAGTCATGTACTATAAAGAAATGTTCAATTATCAAGTGAGATGCTGTTGTGCATTAGTACTGATTTTCAAATATTTGAGGAGTAAAAATGTTTTGGTATTCTAATTCTAATGAAGCGTAGATGACAAGTGCAATGACTGTATCTGAAAATCGRTTAGAATTTATCACATAAAAGCAACGAAAAACTGATCTAGTTCTTACTGCTTCTTGATGTTTAGGATAAACACTTTGTCTGCTAATAGGATAAGCTTTATGTTCATAATGAGGAAAAAAGTACTGCTTTGTTTCCAAGAATTTTTTAAATACTGTTTGTTCTGTTTCTGTATAGTATTGGTTTATGATCTTTGGTTTGTTTATAGTAACAATTAAGTGTTACTACATCAGTGTAATACCTAGATCAAATAACTTGTTTTTTAATCCAGATTTTTACGCTGATCTGCAGCACAACTGGAGCAGGATGTTTTCTTCTCTCGAGCCTACAATTTAACATTGTCTCTTAGCTCTGCTTTTATTTTATGCTTTTGTAYACTTGCAGATACATATACGGAATAATACCATGTTTCTTAGGAGGTTGGAGTTAATATTAAGTGCCTTGGGCAGATCTGTCTTAAAGTTATGCACCAAATCAGGCGTGTAATATTTGTATGAAAGGGATGCAAAGTCAATACCTAACAAGTTTATCAGTTGTCTAGATAGGAAATTTTGATGCATATTTTTGAGTCTGCATGTACTTATTTACAGTTACATATTTTTTATTACTGATATTAAGGACCTATTGACAGTGTAGYGAATAGGCAATGTATAGTGCCTCCAAATAGCCTATAACCTATGATAAGTGATGTAAAAATTTGTAAGAAATGTAGTCAGTACAAAATGTCTGAAYTTATTTTTTGTTGCAAAGTTAAGCTCTGTAACAATCTGTTTCTACAATGCATGGATCTGTAACTCACAATAAAAAGCTGTACACATGGTGATCGTTCCAACTGCAGATGTAGTCTGAAAAAAATCGCACTTTTATCTCTGTCTAGGAGCCACTGAGAGTGGGGAAATGGTCTGTACAATATGTCAGGAAGAGTATTCAGAAGCCCCGAATGAAATGGTTATATGTGATAAATGTGGTCAAGGTAATAGAATTTTTTTCTGTCTGCTGCACTTCAAAAGACGCTTAGATTTGTTTTATAAAGCGGGATATTTGCCTGGCTATGACTGACTGCTCAACTGATCTTATGTTTTGTAGCCCTTAGAGGCTGTTAACTGCTCAGTGAATATTGATAATCAATATTAAAATGACTAACACCTGTTCTATAAGTAAAGTTCTAATTTTTCCACTAACAAATTTTAAAAGACTATTTTGAATGTGATATTGATCTTTTTGATACTTAATGAAACATAATGCATTACAGTTCCATTAAAATTTTATACATATGCTTCTATTGCTCTTATAATAATGCTTTAATTGGTCATTTTTAATACAGGTTATCATCAGCTGTGTCACACACCAAATATTGATTCCAGCGTGATTGATTCAGATGATAAATGGCTCTGTCGACAATGTGTTTTTGCGACAACAACAAAGGTGTGTTTCTAGAAAAATGCTTTTTAATAACATCCCATGTTGCTTGCATATTTTTTCAAAGTTGAAACTGAAAAATAAAAAAATAGCCTCTTTCAGAGATTTCTCCTTCCTTATCCTTGATCTGTAAAGTTTTTTATGTTGGGAATGARTATTTATTTTAGAAATAGTCAAAATTTGGTTTTCAATATGTTTTTGAAGAAATAGACTAATATATTAAAAAATAAATACAAGTCAAAGTGTTTTATTTGATTATATATAAATTTTCATAATTTTCAAACCAAAGTATTGGAAACATACTGTCTTTATAAACGTATGCATTTATTTTGGCCCAGAGAGGTGGTGCGCTTAAGAAAGGACCAAATGCCAAAGCACTGCAAGTCATGAAACAAACATTACCGTATAACGCAACAGACCTTGAATGGGATGCAGGTCATAAAACCAATGTCCAGCAGTGTTACTGCTATTGTGGAGGACCTGGAGAGTAAGTGAATAGATATTCTGTAAGAACTTTGTTCCATAAAGCAGCTGCAAATTTTGGCCCTTATTCTGTAAACTTACTTGTGAACTTAAGTTTGTTCCTATCTCTGTTGTGTGTAGGTATTAAACTTGATGAACAGTGGAATTTTAAAATTAATATTTTATTATTTTTAAGATATCTTATGGGAAGCACATTATTAATGGCTTAAATTCTTCTGTCAAGTCTCTTTGTTTATTTCTGTTTTATTATGTGACTATCTGATAACATCAAAGTCCTTTCTACAAAACCCAGTAACATAATTTTGTTTCGTTGCAACTTTTCTGTGCTTGAGGTTGGATAGAAGTGCTTGCTGACCTCGCTGTGGTTAAAGGCAGTGGTGATAACTGCTCTGTGAATCAGTGGAGCTCTTTGTCATTAGTCTCAAATATAAATGCTATCTAGAGATCAGATTATTAAATTTTGATAGACAACTGTATGTATTTTGGAGTTCTGATATTTTGTGAAAGACAAACTTATAAAACACTGCCAGATAAATTAATTTTGAATATGCAAACAGCAACCTCTTGAAAAGGAAATGATTGTTTTGTTGCTGTGTTATCCTAGATATYGCCAATTCCTCATTAGAACTTTTTGATTAAAGTCAGTTTAGTAAGACTGCTTGCACAAATGCTACACTATTYTCACTCCCATTAATAATGTTACATTGGATTGTTTCTTTACATCAGTAATATAACATGTARTTAATGTAATGGAGCGTGTATGCTTTGACATGGCTTCCTGCCCGATTTTACCTTAACATCATGCCCTGTTTTTCAATTACTGTGAAAAAGAGGGCTTTCTCTCCCCTTATAAAGACGTTACAGGGTCCTCTACTTATTCTTTCTTATGAGGAATGAGGACGTCTGAGCAGGTAAAGATAAATGCCCTGGTATTTGCATGGATAAGTGAATGTGACTTGGACATTTTCTACCTCATCTGCACTTTGAGGTAGAAAAGTTGTTTATTATTTTTATTAAAGAAGGGTTGAAGCTCTCAAGATGATATTATTAAAATTCCACAAGGAGGTGAATCTTTTGAATTTTTACTCCTATACAGAACTATAGTTTGAGAATTTTACAAACTTGGACAAACATCACTTTCCAATTTGCATGATTTCTTTTCTCCAGGGAGAAGCTGAAAAAGAAGAAGAAAAAAAAGCCTAAGCTTTGAAGTTCAGTTTGATAGKTCAAATATTTGAAGCCTTAGGACAAATGTTTCTGACTTAATGCTGCTGTGCCTTGCTTTGGAAAATAGCAAGGAAGTTAATCCAGTGTGTGGAAGGGGGTCAAATGAAGTTCTTGAATTCTTACTGGAAATTAGAAAGTAGTTTTCAGAGAAAATTTAATTTTTATTTATTTAACAACTTAATTCATCCTTTTACTAGACTACCTTTTATTATTCAAGGCCTTTCCTAAGCAATTTTTCTAGACATTTTTCATTGTGGAACTAAATGTAACTGACATATCCCTGCAGATGATTGTGCTTGTTATGAACGATGAAAGTCAGTTCACTCAGAAGGTTCCTTGCTATTTAATTTAAATGTACCATTTTTGGTAACTTGTTTTAACACATCTTGTTTTTCTTTCTGTTGGTGAAGCTGGTACCTAAAGATGTTGCAGTGCTGCAAGTGTAAGCAGTGGTTTCATGAGGCTTGTGTGCAGTGCCTCCAAAAGCCAATGCTTTTTGGTGACAGGTAAGAAATTGAACTATACTTTATAGTGTCTTTATTTAAAATGCAGAGGGTATATTTCACATGTGACTTTTTGTTAAAGAATCTGTATTGTGACAGTTTTTCCAAAACGTTGGAATGTATTTTATATAGAAGACTATACAAAATGAAGCGTGTGTTTAGGTGTCAGGAAAATGCACTTTGTCAACTGTGTTAAAAAAATAAAAGGGTGGGAGAAAGAGTTCAAACAGTTATTGACTTCACTTTGCACAGAAGTCCATTATACTCTAGGGAGTGGATACTGGGAGACTGAAAGCTTTAAAGCAGACCACCTCGGTTGGCCTGTAAGTTGGATAGGGGCTTCAAGTTCCAGCTGCGTAGGTGACTAATGACCCCCACGCAAAGGCTCCGTGCTGTGAGGTAGGCTGTCAGTGTGTGTGTATGYGCAGCTCTGTGCACAGTGGGGGCTATCTGGTTATAGTCTGGAAGCCACTGTTAGCGGAGTAGGATAGAAAAGATGTTCTCATGGTTTTCTTTGCTTGTTTGTTCCATCTCCTGTAGGTCATCTCTACACTTATCCCCATCTAGCTGTGCTGAGTCCCTCCAACTCTTTTCCTGCTCACTTAAAACTGTTAGTAAAGGGAACTGGAGAAGCTGGAGGATACTTAGGGTGCTGAGAACTCTGTACACCCTCTGTTCATGTGGGGTGAGAGGAGAATAAAGGAAATGAACAAGGGCTTTGGTGTGTCTTTTCATTTTAAAGGGAACTGGATCAGTAGGAGCAGATGAGAGGAAAAACTAGAGAGGAATCAAGCAGCATCTCATTCATTTCTCTCTCATACTTTCTTCGTTGTCCTAGAATGCTTGTATGGAGGAATTGAGTTAGGACTTAGTAAATGCCCCTTTAAATGCATGCTTGCACTTGTGCAGTTTCTGCATTTGCAAGGATGGAGTGGGGACATTAGGGAACATCTTCACCGATACATTCACAAGTTGAGGGATTTGAGGGACTTTTTAGGGAGTATAGAACAGTGGTACTAGGGAGCATCCCACCTTGGAAGATAAGAAGGAAGACTTGGAAAATGAGTTTATGGAGTAAGGATGGCCCACTGAGTGGGCCAGATAGAGGTCAGCACACATTATGAAAGTGGATGGAGTGAGATGGAGGACTAGGCGTCTCTCAAACTTTATATGACTGGATTTCTAGCCTGCTTATTTCAATTTTTTCCCCTAATCTGTCCTTGGGAAAAAATTTGAAGAGTCCTGTCTAGAATGATGAGATGGTGGCTCCTAATATGTAATGTGTTAAAGCATTAAGTGTGTGTGTGTGTGTGTGTGTGTGTACAGACACCCGCCTACTCACCCACACATACATATATATGTATATATTTTTTAGGTTTTATACGTTCATTTGCTCAGTTTGCAGTTCTGGACCAGAATACCTCAAACGTTTACCCTTGAGATGGTAAGTACAAATTAAATAAAAATGAAGAAAAGGGTGAGTTGAATACCTGCTCTTCTTTTCTTTTTGTTATTTTGAGTCTCCTTGCAAATAAGGCTATCCACTTATTCTCTTGATCTCCTGAGTTGTCTTTACTACTTTTATGAACAAGGACACTTTTTCCTTCAAAGCTTATCTTTAAATGCACAGATATATTGCAATTGCATGCAGTTGCTCTTGGGATTTATTCTTGGGATTGCTCAGTTGAGTTGCAAGCAACTACAGGTTTGTTGTGTGCATGAAAATTGAGATATCTAAACAAAGTCCTTTTTGCAGGTTTAGAATACTGCCATTAGATAAGTGAAATGTAGTGAGTACAAGGGTAAATATCTTGACACATTCTGTAATAGTTTTATGGATGATATTTAATGTTTAGTTGTAGCTTGAAATCTTTTAACKGTAGCTCTTATTAGAAATAATACTAATTTAATGGATATCCGATATAATAGATATATTTGCTAACAAATAAATGGTGGAAAKTACCTTGTTAAATGTTAATTTAACAAAGTACTTGTATGAATTCAGAATTGATTCATTCATGTATGAATTCTGAAATACACTGCTGATTAAACCAGTTTTGGAGCCTGAAAGAACATAATGGCAATGAGATGAGGCAGAGATAAAAGTAAGTTTCAAAACAAGAGGAGTCACTTAAGGAAGATAAATGACGAAAGACTTCATAATGTTGTTTCTAGGATTGAGTGTGTTTCAAGTTGTGCTCTGTATTCCTTTAGCCATATTGTGCTAGTATCTTTTACACTAAATTATTTCAAGGAAAATGGTGAAAAATTAAAGATTTTTTTTATCTGTTTTTGATTCAAATATTTCTGAATTCTAGGGTAGATATAGCACATCTATGCCTTTACAACCTAAGTGTTATTCATAAGAAGAAATACTTTGATTCAGAACTTGAACTCATGGCATACATTAATGAAAACTGGGATAGATTACATCCTGGTGAGGTAAGGATTTGAAATACTCTTTCTTGTCCTGAAAACAATTTTATACAAGAGGTTAGATTGTTTRTTGTCTTAAAATCTGGCAAGCACAAATGAAAAAGAGAACATCTTTAATCTTCTTGTAAAAATAGAGTGCTTTGGAGTGGTATACATTTTTCTGAGCTGTAAAATTTCTGAAGTGATACGGGTAACTATTAGTTTATTGTTTGCATGGCAATTTTGTTTGTTCTGTTGCATATATATACATATATATATATATCTCTCCTTTGTTTTCATTTTATAATGGTCACGTAGTTCTTAAATATTTGCATGTGCATAGACCAGAAAACCTGAATGTAGAATTGAATATAGAGTATAGAGAATATGAAAACATTTTCAAAGTCTGTAGATGTAATACTTGACATATCATTGTACACAGAGATTTTCTCTTTTCCTCCCTCTTCCCAACAGGGGATACAATCTGTTTGTCTACAGGTCTAAAGATTGTTTTGATCCTTTTCCAGTCTGATTCTACTGTTTGTCAAGGCATCTTGTTCGTAGTTCACTACTATGCTAGTTATTTTTCCAGCTGTTTGATTCATTGGGCAATTATGTAACATTACAGGAAATCCATTTCCTCAAATAAATTGACTTCATATTTAACTAAGAGGAGCAGTGTAGGTACTTTTTTGTTTCCTGCATGTGAGGTTCAATGCAAAATTTATGGCTAAATTCGTATTGACATACTATTTGTAGAACTTCTATACTTTTTTTTCAATAAATTCATACATCTGTAAGCCATTTCTGCTCAGCCACAGTGTGAGAATCAAATGAATGTTTTTCTGGTTTAGATTAGTAACACCTATTTCTTCTATCCATAAATAATGGAAAATACTTCAAAATACATGTGTTCAGCCAATATAAGCACCAGAACTTTGTTTTAAAAGAGAAACATTAATATTAAAGCTTTACTGCAAAGTGATCATTAGTGTCATAAATGAGACATCTGGTTTACTTCTGTAAGATGTATGGCACCTCTTAGCTAAGTCTAGTAATTTCTATCATATCTAGTCAGAAGATTTAAAAGAAAAAGTTGCACAAAATGTGATAACAGACAGTAGAATGAAATGATCTGTCTGGCTTACTGTGTAGTTTGACAAATGCATATATAGGATGTTTAATTTTGACTTCTAATTATTTTAGTATTGAGAGATATACAGAAGAAATGAATATTTATTTGACATAACTTAACTTTCTGTGGATAATTTTTTGTAAAAATGTCAGRTCAGAGCCAGGATGTGGATGAGGAGAGTAGGGCTATTTATCASCTATTGACTTGGAACACACATAGCATTTTGAAGAAGTTGAGGAGCTATGGCCCTTGTTTTGCTCTTCTTCCCACCCTCCCCATTCAATCCATCCCTGAAAAAAACACAGCTCTAAGTCTGTGAGGGGGAGGGAGAAGAGGGGAGATCCAGAACAGGGAAAATCACCTGTTACCTGTAAAGTAGTACTTTAAATTCCTTAAGCGCTATTTCTCCACCTTCAAAGGAAACTTGCTTCTTTTCATTCCTTCAATTAATTCTGAATGAATTGAATTTAATTCAATTCATGGGTGTTTTTGAAGGCCTAGGTTTTGAATAAATTGAAGAAATCCTCAAGACTGGTTATTCTGATATGATTTTCTCAACTTCTCTCACTAAGTTGGGAAAAAATTCGTATGTTGAAAAATTTGAGGCAAGTTCATTTTACTATTTTGATTAATCTTATTTCTTTATTAAGCAGAGACTAATCATAGAATAAATTCTACGATGCTAGTGGTTTTAGGTTTTTTGTAATATTATTAAGTAGCTTGCCACTGTTAAAAATAACCCTTTGAGTTCTTTCTTTAGGTGGTTTTAACTGAATAAGAGGCAAAGTCTTTTAGCCATAGGTAAGCTAGGAGTAAGTGGTGGAATTGTCAGAGCTCCTATGCCAGTATTTTTTAGCATGGTGTTATTTAGGATGCAGTATAAATACTGTTGTTTTCTGTAGCTAATAGCTGCATAGTTGCAAGACCTATGAATAGGAGTGCATTGTGCTGAATGCATGTGATAAAGATATCTGAAAAATAGTTGTTACTTTCTTTGGTTAAAATAGTTTCAATCTCTTCCTGATCTTTGTTAGTCAGGTAGACTGATGGTGAATTTTGTCCAAAGTTGCATTAAAAATTTTACTTTTTATGAGTGTATTTTTAGCTATTAGAAATGCTCAAAGTGTTAAATGATCTGCCTTGCTGGAATTAAATTCTTTTAGAAAGTATCTGAGTTTTTTCCAAGTTACCAGTGTTGTGCAGTATGTACAGTAATACTGAGGCAATACAGTAATACTGTGGTAATCATATTAATAGTGAAATTTTATAAACTATTTCTTAACTGTATAATTAAAGATAAAGATACTGCATGTACATCCAGTTGGATGCCATTCTGGAACATTTTGGCATGACAACTTGAAACATGGTGGCTTCATTGGAATTTAAAAATACCTGTCTAATTTAATATAAAAATGAATATTTTTAAAAAAGACTTGCTTAAATGTTGTATCCAATTCTTTATAGTCACCATGATACCTGTAGTGCTTTCGGTCTCTGTATTTTTAAATTTATAAATGCATTATTTTTCAGACAAAAGATTACAAGTTTTGGTAACTTGATAGGGACTACTTAAGGCTTTGGTACAAGGAGGAGTGTAGATTGAGTCTCAGCAAAAGAGGCAGGAAAATTAATGCACTTTTTTTGTTTTAACTTGTTGTATTGAATGATGTTGCAAAAATGGGAATTAGGCCCTGTAGCACGATTTTTGCTAAAAATATCAAAGATAAAATAATTAATGGTTCTTGTGTCAATATGGTTATCTTTGCTTGGGATCTCAATTTRAGAGTACTTAACGCTATTTAGGAATTTCTGTTAGTGGACTTGGAAAGCCATATGAGTATCGTGTTGAGTATACTAGAATTCTTTAAGAGAATCTTTAAGAGAATTTCACTTCTTACAAGTGAAATGTAGATTCTTTGGCCTGGGTTGGATCCAGCAGTAAATTCTGTGGTATAAATCACAGAATACATGGGATAATGGCTAATACTCTTTGGGGTTAGGCAGTTTCCACAGCAAATATTTTGTMAATGTATTTCACATCCAAATCTATAATTTTAGTGACTCAAAAGAAACAAGATCTTTTTTTATTACCAAAGAATTTGACATGTTAAATCATTTCTTAATACTTCACAGTTGGCAGATACACCAAAATCTGAAAGATATGAGCATGTACTGGAGGCATTGAATGATTACAAAACCATGTAAGTTGATGATATTTTTTTGCTCTGAATGTTATTTTCCTATTTTAATCTGATGTAGATTAGTTTTCTATCTCCTTCATTCAGTCAATCTGATAATCACTGTGGCTGTAGATAACACTGAAATTTTGAATATTGTTTCTGTTTCAGAATATCATCATGTAGTTGTTGAAGTGGAACCCAGATCATGATCAAAATTTTGTTTTTGCTTTCATCCTCTTCCCACTTTGCAATTTGTATTTGGGAGTGAGGATTGCATTAGGGGAAAAGGAGGAATTAAATAGCATTAGGATGAGTAGTTTAAYTTGCATAGTTTTGTTTTGCATGTGCACTTTTAGTTTAAAATTTGCTTTTTCTAGGGTCTGAATTTTAACGATTAATTTAAAATTGTTTAGGTTTATGTCTGGAAAAGAAATAAAGAAAAAGAAACATCTGTTTGGCTTGAGAATTCGTGTTCCTCCTGTGCCACCGAATGCTGCTTTAAAGGCTGAGAAAGAACCAGAAGGAACATCTCATGAGTTCAAAATTAAAGGCAGAAAATCGTCTAAACCCATTCCTGATGTGAGGTAAAATAATCCAGTGATTTTAGCAATGTTGTGGTAAATTGGAGTTAGTTGGTTATATCTTTGGTGCCTACAAAAAGGCCTTTTCATTATATAATGTGCACTTCAAAAATATTTTAAAAATGTAAACTCATTTAGTTTCACATTGTACTTTAAGGTGATTGTGAAAACAAGTTGTGTGAACTCGTGTAGTTAGTGTTCTGTTAGGATCCTTCTGAAAAAGCATGAAATTTATCAATAAAAACAATAAAAAGATATCCCAACTTTGCTTCCAGTTAGGAAACAAAATTGCTTCTCATTCTGGGTCTATTATGCAGTGATCATAACTAGGATTCTAAATAGTAAGTATGATATGGAGTTATAACTCATATTAGAGAGATGCCATCTTTTTTAGCAAATGTGATCCCATAAGTAAGCAACATTTAACACTTCTTCCTTCCTCTTCAGCATTATGGAATCAGTAATGTCACTGGAAAGATCTTGTGTCTGTTTATTGTATTATTCCAGAGACAAAAATCTGTAGTTCTGTAGGTGAAATTTTTGATTTACCAGAATAACCTCATTTAGTGCGATGTTTTAGCAATAGACATCTAAACATGTATTCATTGCCTAAGGAAAACATGTATTCAATGACAAGTATCTTTAATAATACAGCACAAAATATAAATTTTTTTCTAGGGAATTAAGTAATGGTATAGAAAGAAAGGGGAAAAAAAAATCTGTAGGTCGTCCACCTGGTCCCTATACAAGAAAAATGATTCACAAAACTCCAGAGTCGTCTCCTCTGGTAAGGTTTTGGATATGTTTTTTTCTTTTCCCTGTAACTGGATTATCATTTCTGAAGAAAAACATAACCACTTAATCTAAATAGTGATATACCCCCTTTTCTCTCTCTCTCTCCCTCTCTCTCTCTCTCAAAAAAAAAGAAAGGGGGGCAATTTAAACTTAATCTGAAGTACTTTTTTTTTCTTTCTTAGGGTAACGAACCAGTTCCAGTGATAGAGAACTCAGCCTTGGAATTACCCTGCTCTGTTGGGTAAATAAATAAAAAAAAATGTGTAAAACTAATTCTAATAGCTTCTCCCTTTTATTTGTTGCTTCTGAAATGTCAGCTCAATTTTTAATGTAAGATTACTTTCATTACATGGCAACCCTGTTATCTTGCATATCAGGAAATCTGATGGAACTGCACATTCGTCCAATACCTCAGATGTGGAATCCACAGGTGCTGCCAGTATGAAAGAAACTACCTCATCTAGCATTTCCAGACATTATAGGTAATTGTTCAATTACTTTATCTGCTATAATGATTAAGATTTTTAATGATACATTCAGTTTTTATTTTTTATTTTCTGRTGAAATGGACAGGAAACAAGTGATTCAGCAGCACTTAACCCTTAATAAACAGAAGTTATAAGAATCCTACAACAAATATCTTGCCAAAGCATAACATCTGATGTTCTAAGCCTGCTTTCTGAAAACCAGAGATTTTTCATGGTTGTGTTGTCAGTGTCGCATGTTGGCCCCCTGAACTGCACAGTCGGTTTTGAACCTCTTGGTTGACTTCAACCATATCTGATATAGGTAATTTCAAAGAGATTGCAGTTTAACAATCTTCATTAAGATTGATACTTGGATGAAGGAGAGACCCAAAATAGCATACCATTTATACAAAGGCAGGCAGTATGCTAATCAGCTATAGTTTAGTCACTGCCAGTGCTGTTTTTTTTTTGAGCTGTAGGTCAGGTGGAAGGTAAGGGAGGAGGTTGACTTAAGTTGTGATTTAGCCATGGTAGATACGGGACACAGGTAAGGATGTTACAGAACTGGTGGGAGAATAAATGGAGAAGAGCTGAGGATATTGCAGTGGGGTGATGCTGGGGATGTGGGAGTGCACTGGGAGTTGCACTAATGAGCCATTACAACTCAAAGCTGTACTGTAAGTTGGGTGGGGGAATCTAAAGAAAGAACATAAATCTGCAGAAAGGCAACCTTCGTTAGTTCTGTTTACAACACAGATTTTTCTGTGATCGCTGTTTTTTGTTGATGTAAAATACATACTTAAATTTCTTTTCATGAAAAGAATTAAACTCTATAAGCACTTTCTGGGCTTAATTTTCTAATAAAACACACAAAAGAGATGTGTACTCCAAATTAATTTTAACAGCTTTTGTTTAGGTAGTTTTGTGTATTCATGCTAAGGAATATTAAATGCTCACAAATTTCTACAGTCCATAGAGCATGAAAAAAATTTGGCAGAGTCTTCCTAAATAAATTATTAACTACAGCTTGTTCTTCTGCAAATAAATTGTTACTTGTACTTTTTTCTGTTCTCTCATGTTTAGTGAACATAAGTGYATTCATTTAACATACTCTTTTATTGAGATATGTGATCCTTAATCTACATATCTTGTCTCCTCTCTTTCTGGTTCGTGCTATCAAGTACTGTCATGAGTCGTTTTGTGTGTTTTAACTGCTACAAATAGTGTATTTGCAAAAACTRATTTTTAACTTACAGATTTCTGAAATTGTTACTGAGGATTAAATCAGTGTTTTATATTTCTGCAGTTTATCCATTCATTTTTTATGTTAAACAGATATCCTCTTTTTTTTTTCTCAGTATGTTACATAAGCATCTTGAAGATCAAAGTAAGCATGCCATTTAGTTTAGGACTGCATTAAACATTTTAATTTGTGTCGATTACAGATGCAGATATTTACACAAGGATTTATATCTTAGACATTTTTAATATTTGAGGGCTGGTATGTACTTAGGAAATGTCAYAAGCTCCTATTTTCATAGCTGGATATAAATCTCTGTCAAATTTGGATATACAAATTTTTCTGGCCACATTAAATATATCTTTGAAAAGGCAGAGGTGTAGGACTATTGAAAAGTGACATAGAACAGATTTTGCAGTGCTTCTTTCATATATCAGCATTTTGATCACTAAAATAAATTCAGCTTGCAAAGTAACTATGCATAAATTCCTTTATTTACAGTGTTCACTAACATCAGCTCTCCAAAACTCTTTGTAAAGTAGCTTTGTAACTGGGGCTTACTTATATAATAAAACTGTATTTTTAATTTGCAACTTTAAACACATTTGGTGCAGAATCCTCTGAAGACAGGTTTTTTTGTTTTCTTGAAATGGAATTAAGTTGTGTTAAAATAGTGCTCCTAATGTATTTCTAGGCATGAGTTAGTATCATTTAGCTAAACGTTTGACATTTTATTAAGTAAGTACAATTTTTCTCATGTAAATAATCTTTACTTTTAAAGAGCTATATTTGTCATCTATGTATAAGCACATAAATATTTGTATCAGTGAAAAACATAACAGAAGGAAGTCATGAGACTGAGCTGTATGAAAATAACTGATGCTAGAATGCACATTTTGAATAAGTGTCTTGGAGTTAATGCTGGTATTCTTTTATTTTTAGTTTATCTGACTCAAGAAAAAGGACTCGTACAGGAAGAACTTGGCCTGCTGCAATACCACATTTGAGAAGAAGAGGTCGCTTTCCACGAAAAGCACTCCAGACTCAGAATTCAGAAATTGTAAAAGATGATGAGAGCAAAGAGGATTATCAGTATGATGAACTCAATACAGAGATTCTTAACAATTTAGCAGATCAGGAATTACAGCTCAATCATCTAAAGAACTCAATTACTAGTTATTTTGGTGCAGCGGGTAGAATAGCTTGTGGTGAAAAATACCGTGTTTTGGCTCGTCGGGTGACACTTGATGGAAAGGTGCAGTATCTTGTGGAGTGGGAAGGAGCAACTGCATCCTGACTGTAGGACTGAACATTATGTTCACTGCACTGTCATCTGTAAGTACAGTTCATAATACAGAGCCACGAGAAGCGTATCTTTAATGTGTTTCTAAAAACAAAACAAAACCAATTTAGCCTTAACATATAACTGTTATCATTACAGCTCTTGTGATAGAGACTTACCTTTTTAAAATCTGATCTGAAACTTAAATTTTTTAATCTGAACATTGTTAGATTGTTTTAGGTTGGGATATTTTGGGTTACAATTGCTTAAAAATGTGCATGGTGTTTTTAAAAAAAAAAGACATTTTCTAGAGAACATTCCATGGATACAGTTATTGTGATTTAGAAAAAATATTATGTAGATAGCACAAATCTTTGAAAATTTTTGGTTTGTTTTCTTACCCAAATGTTTGCAGAAATGTATTTCTATTTCAATACTTTCTAGATTTCATAAGTGCAGTGTATATAATGCCTACTGAAGACTGTAAAATACTGAAGTTTTCTTTCAAGCAAAGTGTAAAAAAAAAAAAAAAGAAAAAAAATATATTGAGCCTGTAAATTGCTCTGTGACCAGACTTCATTGTCGTCTTAATATATTCTTTGTGTGTGTGCGTGTGCGCATATGTGTGTGTATATACCTATGTATATATGCACACACATACTTGTGCGTGTGTATATATGTGTGATTGTGACCTATGCAATACAAATTATGGGATTGGGCAGCTTTTGAGTATACATCCCATAATTCTTTTATCAGGAATAGTTGCCAGTATTTACACAGCAGCATTTCTTCTCAGGCTTATTGGGTGCTGTTGCTTTCTGTGTACTAAGGAAAGGTGTCAAACCAGTGCAGTGTGTTCTGGCAATGGGTGCAGTCATTGATGTTCATATGCTCTCGGTAATATATTCCATTATTTTCCTTGTGAATTAACTGTTAAAAAACAATGCAGGATTTGAACATTTTGAACATTAACTCTACTAGAAATAACACTTTTAAAGTTATTGTGGCACATTGATTGTAAATTTTGTCTCCCAGTTATAAACTAAGTTGACAGGAGTCAAACACAAGATTCCTACATACCTATAGAAACAGTTAGTCATATTTTGATAAATGTAGTTTGAGCAAAGTGTATTATTGCACAGGGTCAACAAACAGTATGTTGCCATTTGAAGTAACATTACTGGTTTTATTACAACATTACCTCTTTTGTTTTTATAAAATGTACCAAGTTTTAAATTGATAAGTTTATTTTACTTGTGAAAAAAAGTCAAAAAAGTCTCTTGCCAGTATTAGATGTTTTTTCTTTGTCTGCTACTTTTGAGGGGTTTTAGCCAAAGAGTAAACAGAAGAATATTTTTACTTTGGTGATTATTTACTGTACTGCATAAGGTTAATTTTCTTATATGCTTACAGTTTGCCACCAAAATAAAATTATGTAACGTTTATAAATGATGAAGTGGTTTAAAGTGTACTGCCTGAGTTAGTACTTATTTATTCCATTACTTGATTATTTGACTCTTTTTCTGCACGTCTTGAACATCTTGAAAAGGTGGGGTTTTCTGTCACCTTATAGCCAAAGGAAGCACAGAAAACTTTGTTATCCTGTGTTTGGTTTATGGCTGGCCAGGTAATAAAATTAGCTTTATTAAAAACGCTAATTAAAAACTGCCACTTCTGTTTACCTTCACTAAAATGTTTTTTTCTTCACACCCTCAGCTATTAATTTAATGTTGCCTTGCCTACAGCTGCAATATTTTGATAACACAGCAACTTCATGTTAATTTTTGAATGTTTATATCTTGGGGTAATGCAAAATGTAAASCATTTGTAACCTTACTCACACCATCTGTATCTGTCTTTATTATTTCACTTTATCCAAGTCCTTTAATTCTAACTGAACACCAGCAGTATTTTCAGTAAAGATTCAATTGAAGATAAATATTGAATTGTGCTTGGGGACTTTAGAGGTGTGGGAGGGAGAAAATATTTGTCAAACTTAAGCTGTCCATAGACTTAACTATTGTGAATGTCATTGTTTCATTTTATTATGGTGGTTGACTTGACTCTGATGTTCAGTTTGTATTTTTGGAATTGTTTTTTTTTCTTAGAATTAAAAGACCAACATTAAATGTGTGTATTTTTTGAGAGAGGAGAATGAGTTTTGATTCTGTATTGTGAAATACATACTTGGTGGCTTTCTCCCATCTGTTCCTCTTTCTATAGCTTTCCTGTGTGACCCTGGAAACACTTATCCTGCACATAGACACTAACTTATGTTCCAGCTATGCTTGAGGGATACACTGTCATGTATTTGGAAATGCTGCAGTGGTGCTGCTGAAGATAGGGTGGTAATTAAAGCACATCTGCAAATGGCTTTCCCTTATTTATATGAATTTTAATGTATGGACTAATGAAGTGTCTAAAGGACAAACACAAATTTTGGTGTACATAATGATTTCTTATTAGTATGATTTGATAATGTGTGTAAATGGATGTAATCCAGCCTTGATGTGGTCACTGATTTAGAATCATTTCCATGTGTGTCAGATTTAATATTTACCTATTATGTATTATTTGTATTGCTGTAGTATTTAGATAGGCAAACACTTTGTCTTGAGGCCATTCTAAAAATGTAGGCATCAGGTAGATGAACAAGACAGCAAAGAAATAGTGGCATGTTATTGTTAAGCATTGTAAAACGACAGTCATAGCAAACTACTTGTCAGGTCATTGTTCCCAACAGAACAACTTCAAGAAGAATTTTAAAAAATAACTGTGGGCATAATTATGTGCATTAGTCATAGGGGACATTTTGAGTACATGTTAAATTTGCTTGAATACAAAGGAATTTTGAAGAACAGCATGATTTGTAAAAAGAGGATTAATATTTTCATTTAGCATAAAAAAGTCGGAAATAATCCAAACAGGGCACTGAAAGTGAAGAAAAGCAGTTTGTGATCAAGGGAGGGGAAAGGGAGGTAAGTGGAGATAAACAGAAAAAGGGGCAAGTATTTGAAACATCCTGCTAAAGTGATCTTCAGTGTTGTATTTTAGAAGGAAATATTGATGAGTTGAGATGAACCATGTGAAGAATGGAGATGAAGCTGTGGTCAGAAAACAGTGATGAACTGGACAAGAACGTCGGTTCTGGGCACAGAAGGAAAAAGATGAATCTTGTAGATGCTGTGCAGGTAAAGTTTTCAGGCTTTAAACTATGCCACTTCTCCAGTTGCTTCACGTTTAGCTGAGTTAGGTGGTATAGTGGCAGAAAATGATATTCTCTAGAAAGARAGAAAAAAGCTTAAGGTGGAAAGTTTTAATTTCTGTTTGGGCTATGCTCAACTTCAGTTGATGCCTAAGCCACCCATGTGGAGGTGTCAGAAAGATGTGTTGAGATGGTCAGAAGGATGTACTAAGGAGTTTTGGGAGGGGGGTGTTAAAATCTTGATTTATCAACTTAAAGTTTGCAGGCAAGCTGATATTTGCAAACTGGATCATCTGCAGGTGAGGTATGAAGAACAGGAGGACAGAGAAAGAGGTGGAATCCTTTGGCATCACTGAAGAAACTTAAAAGGGTAGTGACCATCTTTTTAAGAAGGTAACGCAACAGAAAGAAAGTAAAGCATGAGAGTACAAGTAGAAGTGCGTAGACTGAGAATGAGCTTGAAATATGATACTTTTGCTATTCTTTCAGTTTCATTCTTCAGCAATAATAAAACAGTAGATTTTATTTTGTAAAATTCACTCAAGATTTTTTGGATTGTATATATCTTATATGTCTTAACTGTGTCTAATGCRTCCTTCATATTCCATTTTTAATTCCTATTACCTACTTACATTTGTGGTATCCCTTTGGGATCATTTTTGACATGAAAATTTTCACCTTTCTGGTGGGGCAGTATATTGGCATGGCTATGACATTTTTTACTTTCTCTTCGGTAATTCTGAATCCCTTAATATTCGTCTCAGCTTATCTCTACTGGTTTTTCTCTTATGAGATTTCTTCATATTTCTTTATGAAATCCATAACCATAAGACAAATAGTTGTTCTGATTTTTATTCATATCAGAATATTTTGCCTTCCTGATTTTAGTTTTTCAAATACAGTTGTAGTTCATCCAGTTCTTTTAATGTCGTTTTTACCTGATCTGTTCATTGTGTATTTATTTTTTACTTGTTCTAGTTTGTTTCCAGGTTCTGAGTTTGACAGTATTCTGTTCTTTTCCTTATTAGGTATTTTGTGTTCTGCATTAATTGCGTTCCACATGGTTTTTGGTTTCCTAGTCTTCTGTTTAAAAGCTCTGTGTCCAGGGCAGTAACATTAACTTCATTGTGATCCTAAAGGTAACACGGCTGTCTTATTGCATCTCAGTGTTAACACCTACAGTTAATGTGTGTGCTACTGTTTTAGGATYGTTGTTTTGAAGCACGCACTCTGTTCAGCTAGATTCCTGGGATTTGATGCTGTACATTTTCAAAACCTGACAGATACTGTTCTGCAAAATGTTTAGAGATCTGTTGGAAATCTGCAGGATTACTCTAATAATTAATGTTCTGCATAGTTCTTCAAAACCTGCTTTATAGCAAGAAGCTAATCACTAATTCTGTCTTGCTCTAAATAAGCTTGTTCTTCTGTAATTGCCATTTCTTAGAACTTCATTGTGCTCTGCCATGTCCTTTTGAATACTTGGAAGGTTATTACTACTATTGCATTCACTCATGTCGTCCTGCAACTTGGTAGTTTTTGCTTTGCTACATTTACTCTTGTTCATGAATGTTACTTAGAATGTTGTGCGTTGCCTACTTTGTGTTCTTCACCTGCTTGCTCTAGCTCTGTGTTCATAACTTGACAGGTTGGTGGCATGACAGCAGAGATTGGAAAGCAGTAAGATAGTCAAATTCCAGAGATCTATAGGCAGCAGTTGGAAATTCAGGGAAGAAGTAGTAATGAATGAACAATTGCAAAGGTTTTCAGGCTATAGCATACAAAAATATATTTATAGTGGGGCAGGAGGAAAGGGAGAGCTGGAGAAGAAGGATTAGAGGTAGGACTAACAATCAATAAAGGTGAAAATGCAGAGTTCCTTCCTTACAGAAAGTGAAGCTTTTAGTACAAAAACCCAGGTAATCTAGATGCTCAGTTGCACAGTAGTCATTTGAGAGKTAAGTGCTGAACTTAAGAGTGGGAACTTCCATTGATTTGGCTACTGGTACCTGAGCCTGCTTCCTTCTTCCTAGGCTTGTGTTGTCATCTTGTAGAAGAGAAAAGACTGGGAAGAATGCTTTTAGGAGAGGGGACATGGGATGGTTTGGTTCTGCCTATCTCCCATCTGTCTCTCCAGAGAAATGTAATCAGGAGTTTTTTATTAACTGACTATAGTTGACTGGGACTAGCGTTCAACAAACTGTGACAATTTTTTTTTCCTTCTAATTTGGACAATTGTGGGCATCTTTGGTGACTTCAGCTGAGATTCAGCACTCCTTAAAATCCTCGCGCATAGTAGAAAAATGACCTTAATTAGAAAATACCTAATATTGGGTACCTTGAGCATAATGTTTAGTCTGAAATAAAGATACAGACTACAGAGTTGCTATATACTGCTACAGCTGTTCTCTGGACAACTCTCTTCCTACCAGACACACTGGTGTGCCAGTTGGGCAGGTAGCAGATGGAGAGTTATGAAGGATCTCTCATTTCCAGAAGCTTAGTACATCCTGACCTAGGGCTGGTGAGCTGTACTGGTTTCCAAGTCTTATTAACTGTCCTCAGCTATAGTAATTGACAGCATAAGAAAAGATAATATAATTCAGATGCTTCTAGTGAAAATTAAGCAGTATAGGGGTGTTTACTGTTAAATTTTATTATTTTCACCTGCTTTCAAAACCAACTGTTATCCTAATGGTTGTTTTTGAGAACAAAAGTGAACAAAGAAATCCTACAATAAGGTGGGTAGCTTTAGATCTGCTCTGCAATAATGTTATTTGTGTACCGCTTATTCACTCTGTTAGCATTTCCCCTCGATGAATAGTGGGTTTCTGTCATAGAGTACCACTGAGGAGAGAAGTGTGAAGAAAAGAAAGGGCTTAAGGTAAGCCATTGCTCAGGAATAACAGCTGCGTGTCTCCTCTCCTATCATTATTTCCTATTTGCACGAGAGTGCAGAAGTTGATAAGTTTTAAAGCTGGAGTATCTTTAAAAAAGAAAAAAGAAACAGTGAACTGTTCTTTGGAACTAGRCAAGACAGAAATGCTTAGTTTTTAAAGACATTAGTTCTAGGCCCTCTTAGTTCATCRTTGGTATAATGAGTCTTTAAGACAGACTTACATGTGAATATTTGTTTTAAAAAAAATYTCAAAGGTAATTGCTGTGGCTGGTTAAGTAGTATATTTAGAAAGGTAGCCTTACCACTGCACCGCTCTGGTGGTGGATCTGTGAGGGCGGTGCTGCGCTGCTGGTACGCGAGGTAGAGAGGCCTCGTGCTAGTGCGGCTAGGAGGGCGCTGGCGGTGCGCGTAGGGGAGGTTCGGGTGCCGCCGCTCACAGAGAGCGGGGAAGGGAGAGGGCACSGGGCAACGTACGCACGCGTTTGTGATGTTTTTGTCCAGAATGGCTCTTGATCGTTTTGCCTGCACACAAACCGTTTCAAGTCCAAAGACTGTTCCTTCGACCAGCARTTGTTCCATTTAGCAACATAACGTCCTATCTTAGTATTTTATTGTATCTACTTCACTGACTCAAAACACAACAGAGGGAGGAAGTTCCTGTTTCACTGTTTGAACAGTGCGGTTACCGGGCTTCCGGGCAGATCGCAGTCTCGCAGCAGTCTTACGAAACGGTAAACAATCTTGCGTGCTCTTCAATGAAGCTGAAGTTTTGAGCTTTCAGTCCCAGATCTGCATATTATCTTATTCATGAAGTGAAATCATTACAAGTTCTTAACTAGTAGTCATTTATATTATGTGATTCTTAATTATTACAGTGTGATAATCTGCTTAATTATTTTTCTGTTTTCCTTCTGTTTTTCCTTAGGTGTTTGTTTTTTAATATGTTGACTATACCTGATCAGGAATGCAAGTACTCAAGTACTTACTTTTGTAAGATAAATTGTTTCTTTAGAGGAGAAAAATGAGAGAATTTCTGGAAGCACTTAGCAGGTAATCAGATTGGKTTTTTTTGCTTTAAAAAAAGAATATATATATATATATTTATAGATGCATGTGACTTACATAYTGCTTGTTAGCTGCAGATGTACAAACATGCATACAAGTTAGAGCAATGTATCAAGCCAAAATTCATCTGTAAAATGCTTTCTAAAAAGTGTTTGTGAACACGGATGGTCACTGGTTTTCAGCAGTAAAGTGATTTTTCGGTTCCAGTTCCAATTTGCTGCTGTCTTTTCTATGATATGCTGAGCTTACAAATTCCCATTAATCAGTTCCTCGGGGATAATTCGTCTCACTTTTTCTTAGAGTGAGAAACTTGGGACTTGAGTATTACTTGTTAGTATCTAAACCAGCTAGACAAGTAGTTCCCCTAAGTCAGAGGTGCTGATTTAATACCAAGCTATCTTGACATAGGTTGGCCTGAGGCTTTTACTGTCTCTTGCATCAAATGCAGAACAGCTTTAGGTTGGCAGTGTCATTGCAGTATGTGCAGTTTTGCTGGAACCAGGGAATTTTGCCGGAGCCTCAACTCTACAGGATGTTGACCAGAGACTGGCATCTAGTGCTGCTTATGCTAAATTTTGGCGTATTTCAGCCACTATGGTGCTGGTTTTAACATGAGGCAAGTACCGATCTAATCCAGCTGAGTACAGTGTGAACATTTTTGCTCTGGAGGAATATGAGTTACTAGATAGCTGTGAAGAAAGTAGTACCAGATAGCATGGGAGCTGGACCTCTGTAACAAGTATCTACTCTTCCCTGTTGGATTCAGACAGGCTAGTTAGATTTGGGGACCTTAGTGTCATTTCCGATGGGCACTGACTCAGTTCAAGCCTGGTTGCAACTTAGGCTCACTTAGAAGGATCTATAGTCTTCTGGATATAYAGGAACCACCATTAGAAGAGGCAGTTTGCTGGTTTGGGGAGCTGAATGCTGTATTTGCTGTGCTGGAAGCTTGGTGCTCTGGGAACTTGAGAATTTGGTCTGGGTACGGTTACTTGAGTTAACAACTCGCCAAATTTGTTATTGCACTTGTGTACTGACAGTGGTAGTTATTAAAGCTCATTTGCTGTTTGTTCTGTTGAGTTCTCCAATCCTGCATTTGCTTTTTGTTTCTAAAACACATGTGGTGGATTGATACAGTTCCTTCTTTGTTAAAGCGAGAGTGCTGTCTTACTGATAGCCTATTTAAATAAAAATAATAAATAAAAAACTAGTCAGTGAGGGGAATCATCAGAGACACTGTGTGCAATTTAGCTGATATACTTGCCGCAAGTGAAGAAGCACTGTAGGCTACTACTTTTATTTTCTGCAACACTGAAAGGAGAGCAGAGACTGGTATGGCCCCAGTAGTGCTGTATTTAAAAGGACTAGGCCTTTTTCTAAGTAGAAGCAAAGCTTATAAGCAAAGCTTTGCTCCTGGGGCGGCAAAAATAGCCAAGACCCAGTTTTTAACACTGTTTTCCAAGAAAGCTATGCTGACTTCCAGTGCCAGGGAAGAGGTTAGGTTTGTGGAACAAAAGCTACTGCAACTGACTGTCTGAGATCAGGCTTGGACTTCAGCTTTGCTGGTGCAGGTCCACCCTTTCATGAAGAAGGGGCAAATCGGCCCTGGTCTGGACCAGATCTTGCACTGCAGGGCAGCAAAAACAGTTTTGTTTATGCTKTTGGAAGCTGCAAGAGAGCTCTTGTGCAAGATGCTACTGCTCCATCCTCCTACTTGATAATAGGTAGAGGATATTAAAAAAAAAATCTGGAAGCCAGATTAGAGATAAGTAAATGAAACTGATCTGTGAGGTTTTGTATACAGTGGTAACTCTAGTATTTCAAACCAGAAGAACRGACTTCAGCCATGCTCTTGCAGATTTGAACTCCTGCAAAATCAGGATGGCAAAGTGATACAATTTTTAGATTCTCTTGATATGCCATGGTCATTTGGCACTGGTAATCTGACCAAACAATGAACCAGCTTCCTGCCTTCTACCAGCCATTTACTCCAGTTATGTCAGTGGGATTTTGCTCAAAATGCAAATACAAGGCTTTAACTGGAAATCTGATTTGAGGGAAGAATGTTTTTGTCAGTTTTTTTGTAAGATTGTTTACAAGAGTARTAATTTTGGTTTAACTATCACTGCATTTAAAACAGGTAAAATTTCTTCTTTCATAGTGATTAAATGGACAGTAAACTCATTGTCTGTCCCAAATAAGTAGTTGCATACAATTTTTTATAGTGGTAGCTGTTAATAGAAGCTGAAGATCTTGTAAATTTACATTACTRATTTTAGTGAGGTGAAATTCTTTTCTCTTTAGAATGGCCCTGAGTAATGGAATAGTTTATTCTACCTATATATAATTTMCATGACAGTACATCTTGAATTCTATCTGGAAGGCTCAGATAGTTTTAAATARGAAGAATCCCTAAACTTTAGGAATAAGTTTTAACAGATGGAGAAAAAGTTCCTATCATGGCAGTAACAGTAGTAASAAATGGCTTTCCAGAGCAGATGGTGAATGCTATGTTGCCCCTTTCAGAAGATAGAGAACGTGTGCAAATTTGTAACTAGTAAAGTCACAGTATTTCTACATTCTTACATGGCAAAGGGCAGGGAGGGCATATAACAAAAATGCAGTGGTTGTTTCTTTTGGCATGAATTAGTTGTCTATGATGTTATCAAGCCATTGACAAGGATACATTACTGCAATAAATGAATGTTACTTTGTACTCTGCACAAACACTATATTAAGAGTAATTCTAATTACTGTAATTTGGAACTGTTTTAGCTATTACTAGTCTCAGTAGTATTACTGACCTCGGCTACAGCTTTGCACAAGACAGCACCTACTATTCTTCCTAGAATTGCTCCTAACCCCCTTGCATGYGTAACTGAAAGCCTCTAAGTTTGGGAGGGAAATACTGCAGGTGTAATATAGAATACCATTAATGAAAGTGCAAATATTGAAAAWTTGAAGGCTTGTTAGCTGACATATATCTGATATTACTTCAGAACTAAATATCTGCACTTTCTCTTACAGAGATTGGTATCTAATTCTGATCTGATRGCTATGTAAATCTAAAGTAATTTGTATGAAGGAAGAAATAAAAGCTACATAAAGTTTTCGTTAGCCTGAGCATGCTCAATCTTTTGCAGTTTTCATAGATAAAGCATTTTTCCTTTACTATAAAATGAAGAACACAAACACAAGTTTAAGCCTCATTTATTGAAAATCTCAGGGTTTTGCATAATCTTATTCAGTGTCTGCAAATCTTAAAACATTTACTTCTGAATAAAAAAATCCATTAAGAAACACTGTAGTTCCCCTTTGTACGTTGTATACAATCAAAAACAATTTGACTGTTCTTCAAAATCCAGTTGAAATTTAACTGCAAGTTTAAATGCCAAATATTTTACTTACAAATGTTTTCCAGTGGCTAAAGTCAAAGCATAAYTAACATTTGTAGTTTATTCTCTGTTTAAATTTTTCTATAATCAGCCAAACCTGGATGGGGAGAAATTCAGTAAGAGTTCTTTGTTAGAAAATAATCCTTTCATTCAGATGAACTCTGCTAATATTTGTTGCATTATTTTCCCTATACTAGAGACTGCTGTCTCTAATCAAAGAAGCTGCTGCAGTTTAGTCTGGTGTCTTATCAGAAGCCTGCATTCATAGGCTAACATACCACACTGAACTAGAGTGAGTGAGTGAGTGAGTGAAGCGCAAGCACATTCTGGCTTATTTTGGCCCTGGATGTATAACCTCTGGCAGACAGGCAGAGCAGATTAGCTGTGGATCTAATCTCTTGAGAGGTGCTCTATGAAAATTTGGCAGAGCTCATCGGTTGGATATCCAGAGCTGAAAACGAGAATCTAGTAGCTTACATATAAGAGGTAGATGTCTTAAGAGTTTCACAGAGCTGTTACAGTATRTTGCAGATGGTTTGCAGCATTGCACTTCTGGCAATGCAAGTGAAGATAGATCTCCTGTTTCTTCTAGCAAAAGGGACAAAGCCCTAAGAATCTTGGTTTGCTTTTCCTGAAGGGACATGACCAAAAGTCTACTCCTGGGAGCTTTGGCTTGCTGTTTATAGATATCCATCCTGTTACAAATACATGATACTTTATTGCTGGGAGACATGGCAGAAATGACAGAAAAATATTTGCCACAGTGGGAGAAAGTTAATCTTTCATTTGGTCAGGACAAAGCCTAGGAATAAGCTTGCCAATTCCAAGCACTTGAGAATAGAAAGCATCATGTGGGAAAAGAAGATATGCAGAACCCTGAAGGGAAACAGTTTACTTTGGACACAGCTTTGCAGAAGGGACAAGTAGCTCAACAGCCTTTGGTGCCCTCTGTAATAAGTTCTGTAAGGAATAATACTTAAATTTTTATAAAAACTATCTAGAAATATTATTGCTAGGTCCCATTATCTGAAGTGCAGTTCCTGTGTACTGTAGCCCTTGCTAGCATCTACTCATTCAAATAAAGAAACTTCATTCATATATTGACCCTGTCTTAKCCCCCTAAAATAATTTTATCCCAGAAAGTCTCAAAGTTGCAGTTCTGCAGTTAATACCCAGATGAACCAAGAACAAGCAGATCACTAATACACTCATTGTCTTTAAAACACTTTGTGATGAAATGATGTAGATAGTTCATTTCTGTATGGAATTTTGATGACTTGGCACATCGTAAAAATGGCTAAGTTTGAACTATTAAAAGAAGTTTGTTCTTACATACTTAAGGTTTTTTTGGCAAGTTTTCCATATTCACAATGTACTACTAAAAGCCAACCATYTGAGGATAACTTTTCCTTAGTTAAGTCATGTTACATATTCATTTAATCCTAAAACTTGAAGCCTGTACTTATTGCTCCCTTGATTCATACCTCCTTACTCACAGAAACAGCTAGATTTACAAAACTGCTCATATGACTATAATGTACTTACACAGCTAAGAGAACCATTAGAGTGAGCAAGAAGGAAAAATTCAGATGTGTAGCTATGCTTTTTTGATGCATATGTAAGTCACCCTATTAATTGCTGCATTAGTCTTAGCCATGCAGTAGACAAACTAATAAAAAATTGGCAAATAAAAGGGAAAAATATAAGAAATGGCTTCTTGAAAATGTATCTATTACATGAGGTTGTAACAAATAGGAGTTCACAAACCATGCTTCAATTCGTTGTACCTTGGATCTCATGTAACAGCCAAAAAGGAAAATGAGATTGTAAAACAAGACAAATATTTATGAACAAAAATTGCACCTATTTTCTCTAACTCTTGTCAGTGCTGACTCAATTTCACATTGACAGTATTTATTTTTAAAGTGCTGATGTCAGCCATCTCTCTCTCTCAAAAAAAAAAAAAAAAAAAGCTGTAATTTTGTTCTCACAATGTTAGCCCAGTGTTTCTACATGATGCCATACAACAAAAGCTGAGGACTTTAAAGAAACACTTTGCTTTGATGATAAATGATGGTAACCACAGACTACTCTGTGAGCCCCAATCTTGTAAACACATAGGCACAGATTTAAATTCACTCAATGTTTAACATCAAACAAACCAAATCTAACTTACCATTTAAAATTTTATGCAAACATAAAAAGATGACAGTATTAACATTACTTTGCATATGAACCCACATCCTGTGTGCTATGCATGAGCTAGTCATTAACAATGATTAACAAATAATATAAGCATGAAAAACAGTTAAGTGTTTGTTAACAGCACTTGCAAAGATGGAAGAGCTTGGGGCAAGGCATTCTGTTAACATTAAAAAGCCCCATATGACTTAGAAACCTGATGTGTCTACTGCTGTTCAAAAGAATCTAAAAGATTTTTCTTTGTTTCTTTCCTGCAGCAGTTTATTGCTTCCCCCCACCTGTATATCTTTATGATCATATTGAATATTAAGTTCTACTTTTCCTCTTATCTTCAAAGAGACTTTTCAACATGTAAACCTGAACAGCTGATACTACCACCATTACTCCCAAGTTGACCAGGGACCAGAAATTCACTCTGTCAAAGTTGCTTTCTTGTATATTTCGGTCACGAGCTTCAAATGCTCTGAGAAGGGTCTGAATCTGGACACTTTTGCTTAGTCTAGCTTTGACACTGTTGATGGATTCCTAGTAAGTAACAAAAGAATATTTTTAGGAGAAGGAGAAAAAAGGACATTTCATATAAACAGATAGCTTGCAATAYGTAGAAAGTACTAAATAATAAGGTAGTAATATAGTATTAATTTCTTACCTAGTAGACAGTTAACTTCACTTCTAAAGCCTATGCTTCATCACAGGATTTTCATTAGTTCATCTAGCGTGTTTATTATTTGTCACCTAATAAGTCTTAATTAACATGGCTTTAAGGCATCAAATAGTAATAGGTTGTTTCTCCCAGAAATCACATACAGGAGGATAGGAGGTGTGATAGAAGTCAAACCTAAAACTATTCTGTTTATATTCTGWTGTATCCTGGGGAACTGCGATTCCAAGTATTCAAGCAAGTAAAAAGCAAATATTTGTGGAAAAAAAAAACCCAAAAAACTCAAAACAAGTAATGTACTAGTGAACTGCAAAGCAAAGGTAGTTGTTTTCTGATGGATAATCTGACTAAGGTACCTTTTAACCCAAATAGGTCTATAGCTGGGGGAGGGGAGAAGTATTGTAATGTTACATTCCCATCTCCTTTCTTAAGCTTTAATTTTTTTAACAGCCATAAACTGCTGCTTCAACTTTGATACTAAAGCAGAATTTTGACTTAAGAAAAAAAAATCTTAAGAGGATGACTATAGATCCTATAAAGGAGATGAATAATGCAGTTTGTCTCAAGGAACCAAAGGAAGTACATAAACGTTCTGGCCCTAAGAACAGCTGCTCCAGATCCACTCTGTGTTTAAGGTTTACAGAGGAAAYGTTTGAAACGTAACAGTTTACAGGATCATCGACAGCATAATGGGTAGTCACAACTTAAAAGCAAATCTCATGAAGTGTCAATTTTCTAGGCCTTATGTTCTTGTTTTCACCAGGAGACCTGAGGTAACTTTTAGTGGGAAGACCAGTGTGTACAGTAGCAGTATAGTAGATGGATGGTATAAAATTTTTAAAAAGTTTAAAAACCCCTATCACTAACTTTTTCTCCATGGACATTTTCCTTGTGCCATATTAAACATTTCAAAAATATTTTTGGACATCAGATAATTTTAAGGTAATAGTAAAGATTGTGTATCACCAACAGCATAGAAGAGCTTTACAAATAATGCATTACCTCATTTTTCCCAGAAAACATCTTGTTTATCTTTAAGAACTTTAGCAGTTCTTAACTGCTAAGTATTTGTGCAAGTCCTCACAGAACTTCCAAAAAGTAATATAATAGCTTGACTAGGTAAATAACAGTATCAAATACTAGTGTTACCCGCTTTAAAGATCTGCAAGGCCCTCAGATAAAGACAAGTTCTGCATTTGCTTCTCTTCTGGAAGAGATATCTTTATGTACACAATAGTAACTCTCAGATCCACTTAAGTATTACTTGTGATTAGTGTAAGAGGGGTTTCCTTTGCAGTCCCCTCTCTAGACTTTGTTTTCTCTAATTGGCTTTGTCACTGATTTTAAAGGAGGGCTGTCTGATTTTCAGATCCAGTGTTTGGCTTAAACTATGTAAAAATACATCATAATAAAACATTTGGCATCTTAAACATTAAGTTTGTTTTGTCAATAGAAAATCTGCCTTTAGTTTATTCCAATAGGACACAACAAACATCATTGTCTATACCAAATTGCCTTCAGCAAGTATTCAAAATAAGCCTTTCTGGATGACGATTTTTATTTATTTATTTATTTATTTATTTTTTAAAAGAGATGCCTACTGTCCGTAACTATCCGCAAACAAACCATTGCTTTTACTGCATCCTGCTGAAAACAAGAACAGCGCTACAGGAATGCCAAGCAATCCTCTTTTTCTACAGTAATCTGAACATTTAGTGCTTGTGGAAGGAAACAGAGCTTTGACTGAGAGGTAGTCTTCATCCTACATCAAACAGGACCAGCGTTCAGTTTAAGCAAACACTACCATTCACAGTAACTGAATGGCCACTGTTATTGCAATCTGGAAGCAGTCTGACTTGAGTAACCTTTAAGAATTAAAAATGAGAAGCAAAGCAGCTAAGGAGAGCAGTTCCCTCACAGATTTTCTTGGGACCAGCTGAGAACAGTTCCCCCCTGCAGCTGCTCAGTGCCTCAAGACATCATGTGCAGCATGTCTGTCAGATCAGTAACTTAAGAGCACCTACTTCTCTCCACTTATTTTAGCAGTAATACCACCATGCTCAGCAGCGCTGTTAGTGGTTTAGCACTACTCTCTCAAGTATTCTCTGAAGGCCTGCAAAGGTGAATGTGCAGTGATCTAGCTAAATTGTTTATAAGCTGGAAAAGATGGAAATAAAAATAATTACAAAAATTTTTAAAGTAATTTGTAAATGTCTTAGATGGAAGTAACTCAGGCTGGCTGGGGCACCTGTGCAAAGATGGGAACAAGAGACTTGCCCAATACTGTATTTTCAAACACAATAAAAATCTGTGCAGTGATTTCAACTCCATCACTGAGATTAAGCAATATTTTAATATTAAAAAAATATTCATTTTATTGCTACTAGGGGAAAAAATATCTCGTTTTAGCAGTAAGGGAAAAAGAAGCTTGAATGGGAAGCAGAACAACTTCTAAATCTATACAGTTTCTTCTAGCTGGCTAAAATTTTATTCTAAAAACCATTCTCAAGCTTCTGTGTGGAAGCTGTGTAGAAATCCATGTATCAGTACATGAATTTCAGGCAAGTGGAATAGCTTCCAGGATGATGTATCAGACCAAGACTGAATGGCAGCAAGCTTTTTCTAAGTCTTACATTCAGAAGAATTTAGGATTGAATGCTTACCAGAATGTCTTCCAGTTTCATATCCAGGAGATCTGTGCCTGTAACATACTTCTTCCAGTCCTCTTGATCTTGTCCTCCTCCTTCTCCCATGTTGTCCAGAATCAGTTCAAAGAAAATAACCTTCTCAGAAATGGTACTGAATGTGTTGTCAAAGCAGAACATGTAATCACCATCTTCTGTTTCCACACTGTATATACAAGCAAAATATTGTTAACTACATTTTTTAGCAAAGAATGAGCTTTATAAGCAAGTTTTCCTCTTGAAGAGGGACAAGCACACATTTAGGAAGAACTCAGCGAGGTTTTTATATAAAAATAAGAAATTTAAAGACACATTACAGATTGCACAGTGACAGTAAAACCAACCCTGCCTACTCTTAAGTCTTACTATGGTGAAGATAGCAGCAGCTTACTTTTGCCTTTATTTGGCTTTTGAAACATTGTGTATGACTAAGAAAAATCTATAGTAAGAGTGAGATTCTTATACTCTATTGTAATGCCTTGATAAAAAGAGAAATAGAGAAATTTCCCCCCTTATTTGTATCACTGATGTTTTTATTAGATTGCAGAGATCTTTTTCAGCTCCACCATAATTACTTTTGTTCACTATCAACAGCTATCATTAAAACAAAAATATCTTTCAYCTCATGGTAAGATCCATGTAAAAAGCATTAAGTGTTTACAAAAAGGTAAAACTTACGTATGAACTCCATCTGATTTTCTTTGATCAAAAACTAGAGTTTCACCTTTTGGAGACAGTAGATGAAAATCAACATCTAATCCTGCTCCATCTAAAACCTGTAAAACAACAACAGAAAAAAAAAAAAAAAAACAGTGGAATTCCTGTCTACATTGCTAAAGTTTCTAAGTAAGGGAACTGTCACGGGAAGAATTTAAAAGGTAAATTTGTCTATGAGAGTTCAAACTAAGTTTCATAGTAGTTGTATACCAGATAACAAAACTGTGCTGTTTCAACAGTACTAACATGGCTATAGTTGTATCACTACACAGGTTGTGTTGTAGAAATTCTCAACWGCAAAGGGAGAACTGGGTGGGGGGGACTGAGAAGGATCACACATGCAATGACATTACTTAGGTCCGTGCCAGGGTGCATGGAGGTATGTGAGAGTGTTTTCCAGWGAGTTATTTGAGTACAGAAGTCACCTACTGCTGAAATCAAGTTTGCCCTGACTGGAGATGTACCAAAAAAGAAAATTCCTGTTCAGCTTTGTATTTAACTAAAAGCAATTAGGAAATAATAGGATTAGCAACTCTGTTTTTCTGCTTTGCATTTTCAATTGGGAGGCATAAAAGGAAAAGAAAAAAGAAAAGAAAAAAGCAGACAACCTGTGGCACAGTAGTAGGCTGAGAAAACACTCACTGCAGCTTCTCACACTGTTGCTTAGTCTCCCTGAAAAAGTCTTTAAGAAAAGGAGAGGTCTTTGCACAGATACCTGGAGAACTCAGCTCTTCTAAAGAAGAGCTTCAAGATCTTAATGTTGGTCTAGCTAAGTAAGACTTTTTGAAAAACTTTAATCTCCAAGATAAGAGGTGTTTAACCCAGAAATATGCAGGTAAGAGTTCTGTACATAAGCAACAGTTTTATTTATGCTTTAGAGCTGTATCTTACAAGGCCACAGAAGCTGACACTCTACTGAGTTAAAGGATGCCAACTTGAGATCTTACCAAGAAAAAAAACYACGGCTAATAGAATAAAAAATAGGCATTAGAGTCATCATTGAGGTATCCTACCGAGTTTCATGTCTTTAGTTTTCACCTACCACTAAGAAACGGTCTCCTGCCGCTAACGCAACAGCGACAAACCGGACGAGGGCAGCAAGGCRCGGCGCCGGCACCCCGCGCCCCTCGGGCGGCCGCGCACGGCGGCGAGGCGGAGCCGGCCCGGGCGCCGCGGAGAGCAGCGCTCGCCCTCGCCCCCGCCCGGCCACCCGCCAGAAAAGCGCCGCCGCCCCGGGAAAGCCCCGCGGGCCGCGCAGCTGCCGGGAGCCTCCCGGCTCCGCCGCGGCTCGGCGCCCCCGACCTGGTACTCGAGCTCCAGCGAGGCCTCCTTGCGCATGGGCTGGTAGAAGCACTCCCGGCGGCCGGCGGGCAGCGTGAAGGTGAAGTCGCTGTCCAGGGAGGGGCTGAACTCGGCGGCAGCGGCGGGC
>NW_028186149.1:14926221-14942319 GCF_003343005.1 Rhea americana
GAGGGGTCGCGGCCGCCCGCGTTGCCGCGCAGCGCCGGGTGCCCCCTCCGCAGGGCAAACTTTCTGTTTCCCATCAAAGCCCCGATGCGCTCCGGTCTGAGCGCGGCCCGCAGGTGAGAGCGGGATTTATGTTTGAGTGCCCTGATGACCGGTGGAGGAGAGGGCGCGGGGGGTTACATACGCGCCCGGCGTTCAGTCCGTCCCGTTCAGGTCGCGATACGCGCCTACTCTGAGGGGMTTTACGAGCCGTCAAACCAGGGCTCTCGCAGCCGCGGCGCAGCGGTGGCCCTTGTGCCGGTGGAGTCCCTGCAGTCTTGTAAGTGTCGCTCTATTTTCCGGCTCCTGGAGATCCCCAAGCCTGACTTGTGAGTGTTCAAGGTGTATTGTAACAACAGGAAATACAGTCTTCAGAGTTAACTTACGCTTTTGGTTCCAAAAGATCCTTTCTGTCGTTATTTCAGTATCTTTGAAAGTGTATCTTTGCAAATAGTGTTGAAGTACGTTTATAAGGGTTTTAATATTAAATGTTATTTTAGCTATAGGTATAGTGCCAAAGGAATACAGAATGTGGACTCACCCTAAAAGCGGTGGTGGTGGTGGTGACGACGATGATGATGATGATGATGAACTGTTTGCAAATGTAGAGTCATTACGGAATCAGCTGAGGAGAACTGAAAGGGATCTGCAAACTGTAGGGGAAGAACTTTCCAGGTACGAGTGTGTTTGGGAATGAGAACAGAAAACTGGCTCATGTAGTTTAACCCCATCTTGTTCAGTTTTAAGCAATGAGCAAGTAGCTCATTTTGTGTTTTCCTTTTGAATACCCTTGAGGAAGGAGGGAAAGGTAATAAAGAGAACTTCAGTAATGACTTCTTCCCTCCCTCCTGGCACTAGTGCAAGTGAACATTCTGACCACCTTGAAGAGGCTGTAGACCTTGTTCTGGAAGATCTTGTTGAACCAAGTTGCAACTATCAAGGCTCTTCCGATTGTAAGAAAAATGCCAGTAAAACATCTTGTCATGAGAGAGATTTTCAAACAAAATCCAAAGTAAATATTGCTCTTCATTACTTATTTTTACTATCTTTTGTTTGTTTTGTATTCTTTTATATGTTTTTGAATACTTTTGCTTTTATGTCTTTGAGTTGATACACTTTAGCATTGAACTGTGCAATACTACTGCTGTGTCACTGATCATTTCTTAAGCATAATGTGGTGGTTCTTTGGTGTATATATTGCTTGTGTGTGTGTATAATATATATATATATATATATATATATTTTTAATGTCTAGTCCTACCCAGTATCTACAACTTCTGATAAAACTGTGGAACAAGAAAATAAGCATCTTAAGGAGAAGCTGAACGCACTTCATGAACAAAATGCATCTTTGACTTCTCAGAACCACTACCTAAAAAATAAAATTGAAACAATCAACTTTGAATTGATGCAGTCAAAAACAAGAGTATGTGACTTTGATATATTCATTTTCCAGATAAATATTGCTAGTGACTGTGATTTTTGAGTTCATAATTGCAGGCAGTGTGTACTATTTTTCTGTCTTGGCTTATTCTATTTAAGTTTTTGTATAGTAATAATATTATCTGTCATTGATTTTAGAAAAGAATGTTTGGAATCTATTTATCCATGAGCAAAACAACTGTACTCTGTCATTCACATTCCAAAATTTATTTTAAAGCCAGTGAGTTGCAGACTGAGAATAAGTCATAGAATAAGAACTTGTTGTGCTAGCTGCTGTATTAAAGGGGGGGGGAACCCTGTTCCTGCCTCTCGCGTCATAAAATGTAGTTAGATAATGAAGAGATGGAAGAACACATTATGTGAGAAGATAGTTCAATGATGTAATTAGTATTGCGTGTTCATGTGGCTAGGTATATTTTTCTGAGCTATGTTAATCTTAATGTGAGTAATAATAATGACAAAGTAGTTACACTGTATCTAGAAAGTGAAAAATGTTGACCTTTTGAATTAGAATAGCATCACTATTTAGAAAAAATGAAGATGAATTGTAGATAATGATTCATTAAGATTAAGCATATACTTTTACATGTACTTTTTTCTAGAGAGAAATTATATTCTTACATTTGGTATAAATGTAACAATAATAAAATGTAGCTATGCTTAATGCTTTTCATTTGAGAAGTATCATCTTTAAGTGCAAATAAGTAGATAAACAAAATACTTGGTTTTCTGGCCTGGTAAGGATAAACAGAGGAACATGAAGTTGTAGGGAGGAAAGCAAGAGATGAGACCAACATTTAAAGAAACCACTCTGCTAGACAGTGCATCATACTGAAGTGGTGCTAGGGAACAGGAAAGGTATTAAATGAGCAGAAACTTGGAGGTCAATTATTTGTGTATATGAACAAGCATCTTCTACAGCAAAGTTAAGGGCACTGTGCAGATACTTCTTGTGCGTCTTATTTGAAGGTACATATGCAAGTGTTAATGAAACTCCAAATGTGTTTGTATTTCAGATTTCTTATCTTGAATCGGCTTTAGGTACACGTTCAGCCAGCATTCCTAAACTAGAAGAACAGATTGTAAATTTGGAAGCAGAAGTTTCAGCTCAAGATAAAATTCTGAGGTAGTAAATGTACTTTTTAGGGAACATTTAATTTTGGTCTGCTTGTCAATCACAACTTTTTTCTTCCTCCCTTCAAGATCACATAGTGATAGTTCCATGAGGATCATGAAATCTGGGTTTTAAAATTTTCACTTCAAATCCTCATTTGAGAGAGGTTGTGTTTTGCTGCATTTTGATATCTTATATATGGAGAATATACTGTAAGAAATGGAGGAAAATAGTAAAGGCTGTTAAAGGGATACGTTTATAATCTATGCTAAACACAAATGCGCCCTTTTAACTGTCAAATGTTTGTACACTACATGACTACGTAACTTAAATAGTAAGCAAACATATTCTAAAATTTGATTTTGCAGCAGATAGCAAACAAATTCTTTCTTCTTGAGTACATCAATCAAGGCAAATGGCCAAATAAAGCCAATGTAAGCAAAATATCCAGAGGCTGTCAGAAAGATGCAGCTGACTGTCAGCTTTTTAATACTTGAAGCTATGTAATATTCAAATAATACCTCAATAAGCCTATTTTCACAAAGCAAGTAAAATATTTATCTTTAATTTAGTTTGGTGGGTTACTAGTGTTGTTTGCTGTGTATATGTGCGAAGTGCTGTATGTGCTGTGTATATTCACAGGTAAAACTATACCTATTCCCAGAAAAATAGTGATTTGTGTGTTCTGATCTTTCTTGAAACACAAAGTATGTTGTCTGAATCCTTGGCATGAATGATACTTGAAGCCTATTGATGGGGTTTGGATACCCCTCCAGACCAGAGATGCACTCTTGGAGTTCTCTGATCAGTCTGGAAACTGGGGGGGTTCTAGTTCCGAGATCTGCAGCACGTTAGACTAGTTTTTCTGCATACGATGTTTCAGAAGAGAAAAATAAAATACTTGATTTTTTTTTAACAAAAGTATTCCTGTTTTTAGTTGTGTTTTCTGTTAATTTGGTAGAGATGCAGAAGATAAACTAGAGCAAAGTCAGAAAATGATAGTGGAAAGAGAACATATGCTACAAAGATATAGAGAGGACTATAAAAATCTGAAAATGGAGTTAATTGAACGAAGCAAGCAAGGAAAGAGGTACTATGTTTTTTTTTGTTTTTTTTTTTTTTAATAAATTGAATACAGAAGTTTGTACTAATGCATAAGTGTTTATTCCCATTGGTGGATGTTTTCTTTGTGGAATCAAATTATACCTCTGACTTATGGATGTGTTATTTAAAAAAAAAAAAAAAAAAGAGGGGGGGGGTTGAAATTTCCCTTCTCTATAAAGGTGTCTTTAAAAAGTGACACTATTTTTTTAATCTTGACATTTGCTCTTGGTTGCAGGCTGATATTGTACACTAAAGTATAACTTAGCTGTCTAGCCAATCCATCACCTGTTTTTCTCATCAAAATAGATGTAGTATAGTTGAGAGTTTAAATGTGTCCAGGATGTATTTTACCTGAATTATTTTTCACTTTTTCTTGCAAGCACCTGCAGCGTATTCTTGTTTTTCTGTATTTCAAGTATATGCTTGCAATCAACAGAGCTATCCCCAGCATAATATTACTAGGGGGAGAGGAGAAGCAATAAAAACACTACTTACATGAGACAACTTTTTTGTTATGCTTAATCTCATATGTGGACTATGTGTGTGTTACAGTTGAAAGGGAGGTTGTTGTTTCCCCTTATCTTCACCTTCCTCTCCTATTGCATCCTTTTCATTGAACCTAGTAGTTGTGTTGCTACTGGGAAGGATAGATCATTTCTTCARACAGCTGAGAGTTTACCATCCAGAATCTGATCATCCCCCAAACTGTAATTTTAAAGAAAACAGAGGAATAAATTAATTGGGCAGGTAGGACTCTTCATTTAACTGCATTACCTTTGGCAAAAGGGTAATTGAATTCATGATTTTTGAAAGCATTTCTCAAGTCTTTTGAGTGTGAAAGCCTTGTTTGGCTTGTCTGTCTACTCTCTGAATTAGGTCTAACCTTCCCAAAGCTATGCAAGAGGCAATAATGCCAGCCTGGCACTACTGCTGAAGAGATGCGTGTTGATTTATGCTCACTGTTCAGAGCATGTGGGGCTAAAACTGGCTGTAGTCACTTACTAGTTGCAGATGTTGATATTTGGGTACCTTTGAAAAACTGAGCTTCTGCCAGGTGTTAAAGGCAACGTACAATGCTCTGATGAGTGTAGACAATAATTACAACTTGCTTTCAATCAGTAATTCCTGCCACTTTTTACTCATTCTGCACTTCTGACTGACACTATTGTTCTTGAAGCCCCTTTATCCTCTTCTTTCTAAATGCTTTGCCATCTCCAGATGGTTAATGGTCCTGAGATGGAGAAACAGTGATCTACGGGTAGGCTGTACTTAGGTAAGGCACTTGCCCTGTCCCTATAGTTCCCTCAGTGAAGAAATTCTTAGTGAGCAGCAGTAATTCTGTTGTGTTTGTGTTGGATATCCTAAATGGATTGCATCCTTAAGCTGTCTCAAGGCTACTGCTCCAACTTCTTTCCAAGTGAGTAATGATGGAGGAAGGTAAGAGAGAGAAAGAAGAATAAAGAGGAATAACAGGCGGTCTAGATTTCTTTGAATGATTGCTCACCCTCATATCCCACAAGCGTCTGTTTCCTGTACCGTTACTGAGGACATTTCTTCAGTATCCCCAAATAATTTAACCTGTGATCCGTTCCTGTCAGTCCTAGCATAATTCCAGTCACGCAGAACTCCCTTCAGCATAAAAAGCACTTCTAGTCGCCCTTAAGCCCTTTGAATTTTAAGGGGCACTGTTGTCTTCTGTTTATTTTTGTCATACACACTATCTCAATCCCTAGAAGTAGCTTTAATGGTAGGGACCAGGGGGCTGCAGGATGACTTGAATCACAAACTTTTTGAGAGGCATCAGAATTTTATTTTTACATTCATGTTATTTAGATTTAGTTTGTGTTAATATGTAAAAACAAAATTTTTAAAAAAACAAGAATGTGCCTCATATGAAACTGTTATTTTTTAATCTAAGAATTAAAAAGTTGGAAGGAGAAAAGAAGCTACCAAAGGTTGTTAATTTAGTTGTTACGTTTTCTGATTTTTGGGTAACTGGAAGAGATAGTTATATAATTACTGAAACTATGATTTTTAAGGTTGATATACTTTGCAGAGCAGAACAGCAAAGAAATGAGGCTTTGTTGAATGCTGAGGAGCTGACAAAAGCTTTCAAAAAGTATAAAGAGAAAATAACTGAAAAATTGGAAAAGGTAGGTGTTTCCCTCCCCCATACCCCCAGTTATTTTTGCTATACTTTTTCTTCCAGTGTGCTGGGCAGTAAATGGTAATGGGTTTATTAGCAGATCAGCTGTCTCTGCTTGTTGTTGGCAAAGTCTTGAGAGATGGTGCAGGGTAAACAACTACTTTTTCTGATAAATTTGACTATCCAGTGTTAAGTTGTCTTTGCACAGTCTAGCCAGTCTGCATCCCTGAGGTAACCTAACACTGCTGCTTTTTCTTTTGTCTCTTGCCTGTCAGTCAGGAATTCTAAGTTTAAAAGTGTGTGATCCCTTTTAAAGAACCATTTTGACTCCACATAATCTGTCCACCGATACATACACTAGAGAAGAGCTAAGATGAGAATGAAGTCATCTCCCAAAGTTCCAGTGGTCAAAGTGGTTAATGTTACCTCCTGGCAGGAGGAGAAATTATACAGACTTGAGATAATTACCTTTTAAGGAGAATTGTGATTTGATTAGACTTCTTCCTTTGTAGGAGGACATTGCCTAAATATATTGTTTTAAAAATACTAAACTAAAATAACATTGTTTTTTCCCAAATGTCAGGAAGAAATTTTTTTCTTCGCTCTCCTGTTCCTCAAACTAGTGAACAGTAGAATTATATACTGCTTACAAGAATAAAAGAAGCAACTTACTGTGTTTATAATATTTTTAAAGATGTTTAAGATTATTGATAATGAAAAGTTGCTTTTTAAGGTTCAAGCTGAAGAAGTAGTCTTGGAAAAATATTTAAATAATTGTGAAAAGGAAAAAGAGAAGTTGAATGAGAAGTGTATCAGCTATAGAAAAAACTTAGAAATCCTGGAAGAGCAGCTAAGGTAAGGCAAAGACTTTTAAAAATTTTTGTACAGTTATATGGGGAAAAAATTACACGTTACAGCAGTCTCTGGGAAACTATTTTCCAATCYATGCAGTTTAATCCAAATCAGGACCAGCATCAGTGAATATTTGAGATCAATTTCCCCTCMCCATCCCTTTTCTGGGAGTGTGGGTTCCTGTGCTTGCACACAACTCCTGTGGGAGATATGGATGCTCTAGCTTTGTATCTGTTCTGCTCCTGACAGACTGCCAATGTACATGCTAGTGAGAAAGAACCATRCAAGTTTGCTTACGCATGCCCCCAGGTGTGAGTCCCTATGTGTTGCACGCGGTACCACTAGCTGGAGTGCAGGCTGCTCTCAGTATCCGACAGGGAGGCTGCATTCAGCTCTGAACAGAGGTTGTGCTGCAGGCAGGGCAACTTTTGGCAGCGTCAAACTAGGTTTTGACTGTTGCTTTGTTCCCACTCCAAGGCTTTTCCCCCACTGTCAGAAGTGTCATGCTTTCTGTATATTTCAAGTTGACTCCTCCTTTGTTTCAGAAGTTTCTTTTGTAATTCCTTCATTACTRTTAAGTCCAGCTGATGATTGTCTTCCTCTAGCATTATCAGTTCTGGCTGTCTGCTCCTGACAGGAACCTCTGTTCTAGACAGCCTGCTTTTCTCTGCTAATTTGCACCAGATTTGGCTCTTATCAGACCTTTTGCTGAGCCAATTCAACTTGCCAGGTGAACAGATATATTTTTAACCCATCAGAAATTAACTTTTTAATAAAATTGGCTTGCTGTACAGTCAGATATACAGGAAGGAGAAAAATAAGATCCCTCCCCCTCTTGTTGGTAACAGAATGCTAGATTAGCTCAGTCTTAATCAATTATCTTCATCTATTACAAGTTGTTTTATCCTCTTCTTGAATTCCCTTCTCTTCAGCACAGTTAAAGCCATCTTTATATCCTACCCGTGACTCTCCTGATAGTGCTTAAAACCCTAATAATGTGCTAGGAGTGAGGAGGAGTTCATTCTCTGCTTCTGTTTGCTCGTAGCAGTTTGGATATTGGTCCTAGGAAGAGTGAAAACTTAGTAAAGCCATAAAAACTCCTCTATCTGTTGTGGCGCTAATCGTAGATTTTGAGAGGTAGGAAACTAGTGAAGAAGCAGTTTGTTTATGAAACTTTCTTTTCTTAGTATTTTTAATAATGAGAATCCTAGTTTACTTCTCTGTGTTTAGCTACACCTTTTGAATATTTACATACTCTTTTAGGCAATCAAGGGAAGAGAATCATAGCACAAAAGAAGAAATTAAGAATCTAGAGGCAAAGAATGCTGAAACAGTATCACTGCTGACTCAGTCTAACCAGAAGATCCTAAAGCTTGAGAGAGATCTTAGTGACAAAGAAATAGTACTTAAAGAAAAAAATGCTTTAATAAGTGAAAATGCAGAGCTGAAAGCACTTACAGCACAGCAACATGACCGCCTGAAGTTATGTCATCAAGAAATAGAGGATTCAAGGAAAGAGCTCAGCACACTAGAAACCATTATTTCCCAGTTGTCTCTTAGTACATCTGAGGAGGTATGGTAGCTGATGTATCATTGTAAATTATATTGTGCATCTTGAACAATTCTAACTGGTATTGTGAGGAAATTCTGTGAAGTTCTGGTCTGAGCACAATTTCTTTTGTTTTCAAGCTGCATGAAGTGTTTTGTTAAGTTTCAATATTTTACTTTGTTGCCTGATTCATGAATGAGGAGCAGGTGCTTTGGAGTTGATTAATGAGCATGCATTTAAAATGGCACTTTCTGTTCCTCTGTCCTATGTATTGATTCTTCTGATGAAGGTATATTCCAAAACAGGATATCCAACTGTATGATACTGAGGCTCATCTCAATTGAACAGTATGACAAGTGTCACACAGCCACAATTGATGTGTCAACCTCAACAGCAGTAATGGAAGAATAAGAACTGGAGAGATGTTTGCAGGAATTCTTTTTGTTTGGAAAGAAGAGGCATGCTTTCTCTGACTGTGAATTAACTTTTGTTTTAACATAATGAGGCCTGGCTTATCAGCCTGAAGCTTGCACTTGTGAGCTTTATAACTAAACTGATTGTGGTTGGGAAAGTCCAATAAAAAAATGCAAAGTTGTGACTTGGAGGAATTCTTTGGGAGCTCAAAGTAGACAGCTGGACTAGGGAGAAACGTTCAAGGTCAGGAGCACAGAGCACATGTGGTATCTTTATTTTTAAAGTAGGAATGTGAGTGGTTGTATTGAAAACAAAAGTATTCTTACGATTTTAGGATTCACAAAGTGGCTTCTGCTACAGAGAGTATAGTAATTTTGTATTAAACACAACATTTTTGTCTGTTATAGCCACGGAGATTTATTGGAAGGGTTATTAAAGAATTGTTTGTGGCCCTTTTTGCAAAACAAATTATATTTACTATTCCTTAAAAAATAGGAATTATTTCACTAATTTAATGGAATATTCAGAAGCCCTCTGTAACTTGTGGAGGGAAAACAGTACTAAATGCAGTCATTGAAATCTGAAAAGAAGTATGAGGTGAGAAGTGTTTTTTTTTTTTTTTTTTTTTTTTTTTTTTTTTTTTTTTTTTGAATTTTTTTTAATATTTTTTTTTTTTTTTTTATGGCAAAAATGTTCACACTTCAGTGTCTGTACTTAGATATCTAAAGGAGAAGCCTCAGTCTTAGGGGGACTTGATGCCTATAATTCCCTCTCACTTATTTAGGAGAACAATTGTAAAGGTCAGGTTATCCAGACTTTTAATATCCTGGCACATTTGTATTAAAAATTATATGTTAGTAGAAAACATAAATCATACTGTGAAGCATTAAGAAGTCAATTTTGCATTGATTTTTGGTTTTCCCTTAACTTTTAGTTTAAATGGCACCACTTGAAACATCAGCTGCCCAGTTCTACAAAAGAAGCGCTTTCAGACTCTTGTGAATCAAATAAATCTTTCATTGCAGACCTGAGGTATAACTTTCTGGTTACTGAATTATGGCAAGAATAGGCAGATAATTAGGAGTTATTAGAACTAGCACATGCAGARAATATTAAATCCTTACCTTCCTTTTTTGTGATAGACTGAAATTGGCAGTGAAAGAAGCAGAAATTCAAAAACTTCGCACAAACTTAACTGTATGCAAGATAGCTGAGCATCTTTCTAATGATAACGAAGGACAAGAAAGTAGCAGATTATGTGTCATGGAAAGAGAGCCTGTCAAATTGACTGGAAATCAAGCAGGTAAACTTACTTAACCTACCTGTACAGTTCCTTCTGATTAAACCACAGAATAGGAGTTAAAATTTCTGGGGGGTTTAAATTGCTTTTCTAGTAATTTCTTCTGGAAATTGTGATGTACTGCAGGCACAATATTATTATTATTTTGAGAGTTAAGAGTTGTTCAGCTTGTTACTTGTTCTATCTACAAACTGTGTTGAAACAGAAATATATCCTTTTTTTTTGTTGTTTATGCCAAGATCACCATATTTTCTTTGATTCTTTTGTTTGTATCCTGCTGTCACTGAATTTCTTCTGCAATTACTGTTAGTACTGTATGATAAAATGATAAATGATTTTTTTGATAGRTTTGTGGTTTTTTTCTTAATTCACAGTATGTAGTTTCATTAGAGGGAAAAAATAAAAAGTTAGCCTTGTGTCTGAATACTATATTTACTAGTTCAACATGCTGCAGTAAAATTTTACTTCTCTTTTTGATGGGATGTATGATTGTTAGCTTGATTGCTGGTTTGTATGCTCTTCTGTAAATTAAGCTTAGATTTATTTTTTTCTAATTATAAGAGAGGAGAAAATGTCAACAGTTGGAACTTATCAGCAAACAATTTGAAAAGGAGAGACAAAGATTCAAGAAAGAGATAGAAGAGTTACATACTGAACTGACAAAAGTGAATCATGAGAACTCTACTTTGAAGACCAGCATGGCTCAGAGAGCCAGTCAGTTTCAAATCATACAAGAAGAACTGCTGGAGAAGGCTTCAAAAACTAGTAACTTAGAGCGAGAAGTAAGTTGTTAGTGGCAGTGGAAAAATTAGTCACTTTTTTTATTCAGTAATCAAAGATGGTTAAGACAGTTTTTATGGAAAACTGTAATTGCCATATTAATTTGAGTCCAACTCATTTAAGAAGATTGGAAATAAGCTTTTGAGCAAGCAGGAAAGTTTAAAAGTGGCAGTCTTAATTTTTCTATTGTCAGAAATCTCTAATTTTAAAGCTGAAGTAGTTATTAGGTGTTATTACTGCTATTTAGGTTGTTGCGTGGTCTTGTGGCTTTAATATGCTTGAATTAAATATATATTTATCTTAAGGAATAGATTTTAAAAGAGCAATTTTAAGTATTTTTCCCCATTAAATGTTAATATACTTGCCAGAGATCAACGTTATTCTTGGGGAATTCCAAAAGAAATTAACTAGCTGTTCTCAGATTAAATAAGTTGAAAAGCTAATATTTACATTCTGGTGCTAATGTGTTTCTGGAATTCCAGCATACTTTGACTTGCAATATTTCCTCATAGTAGCCATGAAATGTTATAAATCCTTAATAGCGAATTCACTTTTATGATGTTAATAGTTATTATGAGTTATGTATTTGAGGTAAATTGTGCTAAATTCTTCTCTGTAAATAATAATGATTAATAAATGTTAAAAAAAGCATTAAAAATACTAAAATTATAGTAGCTAACACAGAATTGATTGTAAGAAAACATAAACAAATAACAAATGTTTGAATAAACCTGAAACAGTTGTCTTCACACCGTTTTATGCCATATCTGGTTTTAGGTAGCAAAGAAATCTTCTCAACTTTCTGCACTTGAGAAACAGTTGGAAGAAAAGACTGTTGCTTATTCTTTAGCTGCAGCAAGAAATACTGAGTTGGAAAAGGAAGTCATGGTAAATTATTCTCAGTGAGAAACTACATCTATGTAAAAATTAAATTGAGATTAAAGTTCAAGTTAAAAYGGTGGTATTGCACATACTCAAAATGAATAGACTTTCAGATCTGCTAGAGAGTCCATTCAGTTTTTAGGCCCTACAATTTTAAAGGCCTGAATAACCTTACTTCAGATAAAAACATCTTTTCTTTTAACCTTTGACACAAATACTAAGTTTTTAATGGATATATTACTTTTTTCTTTTTGATTACATGTAAAATGAAAACCTGGTCCTACCAAAATCATTGGTAGCGTTACCATTTGTTTCAGCGAGACCAGGACTTTATCCACACTATTAAAATTTTAAGATTTTAAATCTTTTCAGCTTGCACTCTAAATTTTTTTGTATTTAATACCAATTTAGTAAAATTACCTTGCTTTTCCATTAGAGCAAAGTTATTCCTAAAGTAACATGTACGTCATTGATTTGGGGTGTAGGACAAATAGAAAAGAACATGGAAAAGGTTACAATGTACTGTGCTAGTACTGTTTTCTTTCTTTTTCTGAAATTGTCAAGCAGTCTTCTGTATGAAGTTACTAAGGTAAGAGATGGCTAAGCTGGATTACAAATATTAAATATGACATTGGGCAAATCACTTCTCTCTTTTTTTTTTTTCCTCTTTTTTTCTCTTGCTGTTTTTAAGTTGCATATTTTTAAGAAATATATATCAACCCTTGGATAAAAAGTCTTATAAGTGAGATGCAGTGAGGAAGGTTGTCTAACATTTGGATCACTCTAAATTTAGATCGTAGTATTGTTATATAAACCCTTAAGAAAGGTGGGTCTAAGGTTGCTAGAAAAGGTAACAATCTCTGTGGTCCTTTTCAGATGGAAAAATTCAATATATCTATGTGAACATAGAAATTCTTTGTCTTTCTATCTGTCAGAAGTTCCTTCCTCCAGTTGCTGTAATCTATGCTGGTAGTCTATCTTGGCAAACACCCTGCCTATGTGTAGTGGCTGCATTCAGGGGCATTCTATACATATATTGTAAGCCTGATATTCTTTGAGATGAAACATGCTGTGTGTAACTTTAGTATTCTCTGTGTTGTTCCTTTTATGAAGTCTAGGAACTTGATTACGAAGTAATATGCTATTTGGTATCAGAGTTAAATACTTTTATGAAGGTTTTTTCTGTTGCTATCTTTCAGGAAAAGAACAGCCACATTCGTAAGTTGGAAAGAACCATCAGTGAAGAACATGAGCAAATAGCTTTAGCTTTTGAAAAAGCAAAGTTGATTCAGCTTGAGCAGCACAAAGAGATGGAGAAACAGATTGAACTAGTAAGACCTTTTGTGCTAGTATGTGTGAGTGATATACTTGGTAACTTTTCTCCAATGTTGAATAGTTTCTTTGTTTGGCAATTCTGAAGTAGACACCCAATTAACACTTTGTATCTTCTCCCTGCATTTCCTGTTTTTAGTTTTTCTGCCTAACACTCAACAATGTCACAACACCTCTCTGAGATATTAACATCCTCTTTCCTGTTGAAAACATCTCCAACATCTTCCCTTAATCCCCTGAAATCCTTGAAAGTCATTTCCCATATGTCCATCACCTGCACACTATGGGGAAACTGGAGAGAAATATGAGCACAGGAAGAGTACTGTTGCTCTTAAGTCCGAAGAATAACATTTAGAGCAGAGAAATCAATAGCTTCTATCACTATTCATTCATTTGCTGAACCTTTGCCAAGCTGAGTCTTAGGAATATCTGAGTTCAGCAAGAACCGTTAGTAGGATTTTTCAGTCTTTGTGTAAGAATTCAGTCATTTTGTGTGATTGAAAGTATAACATTGGGTAGCTGTTAAAGCAACTTGTCACATTTTACTAAAGAAAAGGCATATTTCTTTTTTTGGCTGACAACAATATAAGCAGTAATTATACTCTGCCTGCCCTGATCCTTTTGCTTCTTCTGATGCTTTTAAATATTAAGTATTTGGAGTTTCTTGATATTTATAATATTGTGCTATACTGCTGATAGCATTTTCACTGTTCACTTCGTGTCACTGTTCACTTCTCATTTTCAAGGTGGTGGGTGAATGGAATTGAATGACATAATTAGATATATAGTTCTCTGGAAAAGCTTATTAAAATAATAAATGAATAATTATTTATGGACAGCTTCAGACACAGCTTGATAAGAAACACCAACAATTCATTGAACAAGAGAAAACAATCTCTATTTTACAGCAAGATGTTATATGTAAACAACAACACATTGAGTCATTGGATGGGCTGCTGATAGAAAGCAGAGAGGTAAGGTTGGCTCTTGATTTCTTCAAAATGCAAATCAAACAAGTGACGTTTAGGGATAAAAAGTATATTCAAGGACATGTGAAAAATGGGAGATGAAAGATACGTATTTTGCTGCTTCTTAATTCTTTTTTGAGTCCTTGATGGAATCTAGATTAGTTCCCAAACTACTCTAAACTGTATAAACTTTAAAGTCGCAACATTCCAATTTTGCCTCTTTTTTTACCTTGCACTTCTTGCTGTAATCAAAGGAAAGAGGTCTAAATAAAGAGCTATTTCATCTACTTTGCACCAGGTGGAGAACTAAGAAGATTGTACTACGACAATCTACACTCCTTTTAGAATTCCTATTCACAGCTGAATATAGAGACACACTTATTGGGAGCCAAATTCACTTAGAAATATGATGTATGCAAGTACAGTATAAAAGCAATTATGTTTTAAATACTGGTATTTTTTCCCTGGTTTGTAGTATGAGGTTTTTAGCACATGAACTTTTATTACTGTAACTATATTCATATTTTTTCCTCTTGAAAAAATATGTGTACGAACAGGAAATGGAAAAACAAAATGTCAAGAAAGATGAAGGATTGAAGATACTGCAAAATCAGTTAACTGAAGAAACAATCAAAGTTAGTGAGTTCTTGTAATTTTCAATTAATAGTCTTTAAATTGTGATGATGTAGTTAATTCCTTTTATCCTTTATGGACGTGCTATATTAAAGGCTACTTTATAGAAGTCTGTCTTGTGTAAATATTTTGGAAATCACTGACCTGAAGCCTTCCAACTATCCTTTTTATTAAAAAAAAAAAAAAAAAAAAAAAGTAGTAGTATGGTATGGGTTTAGTAAATTGGTGTAATTGAAAGCATTAGCCCATCCACCAAAGCTTACCAGCACAATTGATGTTGAAATGAGTTTGATGAAAAATGTCAACTTAGCACTGAAACCAAACGGTAGGAAAAGTTTAATCACCATGGCTTAAGATCTCTGTAGGTTTATTCTTTAATTTTTATATCTGTCCAAGATTACAAAGTATGTATTTGAGATTACTCAAATCCAAACGAACAGTAAAAAAGCAGATAGTTTAGTATTGACATTGCTACTGTAAGAAATTGTTTCATGTTTTATATTAAAGCTGTTGCTTTCCTCTCTGGTGGAACTTGGGCACTGTCTCTCACAGCAGGAAACAAAAATATATGCTCTTTAGTAGCCTTTTGAGAGGTGATATATTAAGATCTGAAACTTATTCTTGAAAAAGACTTGTCGCAATTCACATACGATGACCATTCCAAACTTACAAATAAAATTCTGTATGTAAAACTTAATCTGTAATAAAGCATGRTTTATAAATGACATGATATTGTGCATATGTTTGTCTTTAAATTCTAGCTATTGACACATACTGGAATATCTTGTCAGTACATGATTTAAGTAGTTTAAAATATTGTAATTTTAATAAGTAATTTTCATTTCTAAGTGTTATTTCAGTTCTCTGATGTTTATCATAATATTTCCTGGGCGTTTTAGTGCTGCTTAGAGTAAAATGTAGTTTTCCAGATGTATTACACAGAGGTGATCTTTAACATTTTTTTTTAGACTTCCAACTCATTAATCAGAAATTTGCTAATTTTAAGTGGTTTGTTACATGTAACTAGGTGAGACAACTTCAGTCAGCGCTGGACATATGTAAGGAAGAACTTGCACTGTATTTGAGTCAATTAGAAGAAAACAAGGAGATATTTGAAAATCAGCTTAAAAAGAAATCTGAAGAGGTAACAGCTTGTTTTAACAACTTTTCTGTATTACCGAGAAAACTGCTGTTATGGATGATGTAATCTAAAGGCTTATCTTTGATAGAAGAGACAACGTTTGCAGCAGGAATTGTGAAAAGGAAATAAGCTGAGAAAAGACTGTTTTGTGARGCTAAGAGTGAAAAACATGACTAGAAAATGTTGAATAAGCTTAAGGTGAAGAAATACCAGTGGAAAAAGAAGTGCTGAAGGAAGTAAAACAATCAGGATTAAGTGAAGGAAACCTCTGTCTTGAAAAAAATTGAGATGGAGATAGCTATTGTAGTATAAACCTATGTGCATGTGATTGATTGTACTGTGTGTGTCCTACTAGGGAAGAAATCCTGGGCACAGGAAAACTTTTCAAATTCCAACCTTTCAAA
>NW_028186149.1:14942744-14992317 GCF_003343005.1 Rhea americana
CCCCCCCCCCCCGAAAGCATGACTTTTTTTTTCCCCCCTCAGAAAATTATCAGGTCATTCACCTCTGACTTTTGTACAGAAATAATAATTTATAAAAATCCTGATTACATTTGTTTTTAAAATATGACCAGTTTAGATCTGATTAGAAAGCAAAAATTAAAAGACTGGGGCTGATAACTGATTTCTTTCCATACTTAAAAGCATGGCTGAATGATGAATTAGCACAAAGGGAAGTGTTATTGTAATGGAAAATGAATGTATTTTCAGGTTTGTTGGTTACAAAAAGAAATAAAACTAAAAAGTCAAAATCTTCAGGACACCAGTGAACAAAATGTCCTCCTACAACAAACTTTGCATCACCAGCAGCAAATGTTACAGCAAGAAACTATTAGAAATGGGGAGCTGGAAGATAATCAATTTAAACTTGAAAAACAGGTACAGTGTGGTGAGAACAGTTTATATAAGGACARATATTTAAATATTTTTGTATGTATTTTATAACATCTTAGAATCTGAATATTTATTTGATAACTTACTGAGCTGATGCTTGTTATTTCAGATCTACCTAAAATAAGTATTTTAGCAGTATTTTTTTTTGTTACCAAGTTCTGTATTGCTTAACTAGCATTAGAGTAGCTGAATAYTTGGAAAATCAAACCCTAGATTTCAATTAGGAAGAGAGATACTGAAACTGAAAAAATTGAGCCTAGCAATATATATTAGAAACTACTTGTTTTTCAAATGATGCTGTGTATTTCTACTGTTAGATTATGTGCAATTTTAGACTGCAGGGAAACTGTCTTAATTCTCAGTGTCAGTTGCAAGAAAAGGTTGTATATTTCTTTGAAATGTAATTTAAAAGTGCCAACACTTTTTGTATACAATTTTAAATAGGTATCTAACTTGGAACAAGAGCTTCAGAAGCAGAAAGCATATGCAGAAGATGAATTGAGAAAGGCAGAGGGGAAACTCTGTCTAGCTTCTCAGGAAGCAGATTTAAAAAGACGAAAGGTGACTGAACTTACTAGCACAATCAGGTAGGTTTAAAATAATTGAGTGGTATATTCTACAGATGCATATATTGATTAGAAAGATTGTTCTTTAATAAAATGTTGTTGAAATAGTATCAGCTATCTAGTTATACAGCCTTTGTATGAGCACAGCCTGGAAGTCAGAATGAGAAGAAAGAAGGAAAGTTTCTAACCAGTAGAGGCACGAGGTTCTAGAAGAGTCTTCCAATGGAGTAAATGCATGTCCAGACACTTTAATTAGTCTTAAGAGAGCACCTGATATATTTATGAATTGCATTATATTATGAAGTTGTTTATAATACAAGCTGCTAAATTCTAGGAGAACTTGGTAGTCTTAAAGAATACAGTTTTGACTGCAAGAAAGCTTACCTAACATGACTTTTTTATTTCTAGCATTGTTTCAGTCACTTCACCTAACTGATGGAAGTAATAACAGTGACGCTTATGCAATATCATCTTTTCCTAAACAACTTTAACTTCTTTAATTTGAAGTTAACAGGATCTTTAGTAAATCTTTTGCAGATCTGTGRACAGAATCCTAGTGGATTCTTCAGTATTATGCTAATCACAAGTGCATCTGTATTCTTTGAACATATGAGCTTATGCATATCTTGCTTTTAATATTACAAGAGATTGTATTTTGCTCTATTTGTTTTTCTTAATCAGGGAGATTAAATTGGAGATGGATCAGTGCAAGGCTGAACTTATTCGTGTGGAAAAAGAAGTAGTGCAATTAAAACAAGATGGTGAAGACAAAACAGTGCAGATAAATCAACTGGATGTTRTTTTGGAAGAAACACGATCAGAACTCAGTAAAAAGGCAAATGAGGGTAACAGCTATATTGTTTTTAAGGCTTCCGTTCATAATGCAATTTCTCTATACTTTATGTATTAGAATAGATAGATCTTTCCCTGTTATTTTATAATCAAGTACCACAAGAGACCTAAAATATGACAGTTTTGAGGKTTTTTTTCCCTCATAATTTTTTATTTTGCTAGTGATTACATAGTAAAATACTATGCACTTCTTTTTAAGATAGTCTCTGCAAACTCTCACTTGTGTGGGATGTACCTTTACTGCAAGTGAAAGGACTGAGCAGATTGTTCTTGTAAATTGGTAAAGTGGTTTCTTAATGTGTTAATCCAGCAAGACATAGATTTAACAAATATATRTTGTATTCACAAAAATTCAGCTCTTAAAAAAAGATCACAAGAGAATCTATGGAAACAAACTTCCCAACCTTGTCCATTTGATTYTACTGTTCCTTTAAACTAGAGGCTTGCCAGCGATTCTGTTTGCATTTTTACATAGCACTGCAGTTACTGTGGTTTCTCTGCATTCTCCCCTTGGCCAAATGCTTTTGATATGTCCTCATATTTTAAGTCTATTACAGATTCTGAGCTGACTAGAAAGAGTGAAGGCTTTGGTGCCATGAAAAGGTGGTTGTACAACCCCAGCAGTTGCTGTTTTTCTAGGTTTTCTTAAAAATAGTGATACTGGAAATTGGTTATGACTAAAAGTGCTGATAGGTTCTTTATGTGATGCCACTGCCTGACTTACTGATAATTGAACTTTTCTGTTCTCTCTCTTTTTTTTTTTTAAATCGTAATAGTGAATGAATTGGAAGATAAGCTGCTTCAAAGTGAGACTTGCCATAGGGAAGCCTTACAGAAAATAGTAGAACTAGAATCTTCATTACAGAGTGCCCATGGAGAACTAAAAAACACTTTAAGACAGCTTCAGGAATTGCGAGATGCATTACAGAAGGCACAGTCCTCTCTGGAGGAGAAGCGTATTGCTATTAAGGATCTAACAGCTGAGCTCAGGTAAGCTGGTATCTTTCCTATCCTGAAAACTTAATTCCATCAGTTTTACACTGGAAATGGCAAAACAGTTGCCTGGTAGCTCAGATTTTTTTTTAATCTTCTAAGCAGCTCTCTGGTGTTTGTGGTGTTTGACTGTTGTTACAGTAGCACCTTGGCTCATTTTTAATTTCTAAAAGTGATTCTGAATTTTTGTTTTGGAATTCAGTTTTAAAATGTGTTAAAATTGAGTCCCAAAGCTGTGAAATAATAGTAAGAGGAATGACTTTTTTTTACAATTAAGTTGTGCATTTTCTTCTATGATGATAAATTAGTGACACTTTTATTAACACTTTCTTCTATGCTTTTTTAAAGCCATATAGGAATCTATTTATTTAACAATATATTGTCCTAATAACCAATTAAATAACTTGAATAAAGAAGTTTTGGGGAAATTGTGAAGGTATTTTATGGAATTACTCCATTTGAGTTTGGGTTTTTAGCAATCAGTTAATTGATTTACATTTTAGAGTAATTTCATTTTGAATATGAAATAGATCTAACAATTTTCAGCTGGATACTTGACGCTAAGCAAATGAATGTGCAGCTAAGCAAGCAAATGTATGTGAATTTCAGGTACTGCAAGGGAGAAATGGAAGACAAAAAGCAAGAACTCCTTGACATGGAGCAAGCACTGAAAGAAAGGAATTGGGAACTGAAACAAAGAGCAGCTCAGGTCAGATCATTTTAAGTATGTTACTGACAACTGTTCTTATTATGTAGTAGGTAACTTATGAAATGACCACTAACTTTAATAGCCTTAGCACATTGTTCCAAACTGTATAGTTAATATAGCCAGGGTGTCAACCTCAAAACCATTTGTATGTTCCTGAAGCCTTGTGATAACAGCACAGATCAGGTTATGCTCCTTTGAGAGCATATGTTTGGCTATGGTTAAGTGGTCACAGATTACTATTTTGACAGAACAGAAACCTCATGTAAACCTGTCCCATGATTTCTTAGTGATAAAGTGTTTCCTTGATATTTGATAAAAATGAAGGAAAGATCTGCATTTAAGTGCATTCTGAGATGACATTCCTTTTTGTTTGCACTAGAGCATACTTGATTAGATATAAAGCAGCCTCTAAATATGAAGTGGTATCTTTTCTGTGAATAAATTTCTGTAGCTCACTTGATGTATTTTCAGTCTTTTGGTCTGACTTCAGGATCTGATACCCCTTGTAGAAGAGCTGTTGTTCTGTCACTTGTAATTAACCTTCCAATAGCTCTTTCTGCAGGAATTGGCAGTCTCTATATCCAAGAATATTTAAAAAAAAAAAAAAAAAAAGACGGAAAATAAGGAGGCCAGAGGTTTCAATATATTCTTACCACACTGCCCTCTGAGCTGCTCCAGGAATTCATCAAAACAAAAGGATTTTTTTGCTTTGGCGAAGTTAGGTGTTTTTTAACATGAAGGGTTAGTGTGGTAAGATACTTACTGAGTTCAGTTTAAACTGAGAACTCAATTTGCAGTCTGTATATCTGAGGACCAAATATATTCAGTTATGGACTTATTTTTTCCTTCTTTTCTCTTTGTATTGGGCCCTTATTTTTAAATGAGATGGGTGAGTTGCATTTTAATATTGACTGCTTGAGAGCATATTTTTGAGACAAAAAGAGATTAATTTCATTCCTTATGCTATCTTATTTTGTAACATTATTTTCTTAAGTTCTGCGTCATAGAGAAAAATAAAGTTTTTTTTTTTTGTTTTTTTTCCATTTTACCTCTAGATTACACAATTGGATATGACAGTTCGTGAACATAGGGGAGAAATGGAACAACAAATAATTCGATTAGAAGGCAATTTAGAGAAATCAGAGTTAGAAATTAAGGAACGCAATAAGCAGGTAATTCTTGCTTAAAACTCAGTTCTGATAACATAGGGCTACTAATGATACAGGAATATCTGGTCGTGGGACACAATAGCTAGCCAGACTTAATCCAGAAAAGCAAGACAGGTGTCTTACTGTGAGGAAAAGGAAAGAGGGAGTACCTTAATATTGTGCTATCAAAAACATTTTTTAAAATTACTTAAACTATTACAGGAAAATGTCAATATAAATAAATAAAGTGCATCTTTTAATTAAATAAAAATAGCTCTCAAACTCCTCTTTTAAAATAAGAAAACTTTAGCAAATTAAAATATAAAAATTGKCATGGGTGCCCCCAGAGTCAGAGGTAATACTGACAGCACTTCTAAATTTTTATTATTATTATTTCTATTGTCCTGATTCAGTGAAATCTGTTCTGATTTAATTGCATTTTGTGTTCAGATTGAGAGCTTAGATAGCAAACTCCAGCATTCTAAAGATGAGCTTCGTGAAAAAGAATTTGAACTGCTCCAGAGAGATCAAGAAATAAATCAGCTGAAGAAAAAAATTGAAAAAAAMCAACAAAGGCTAGCAGCTTTTGAAAAGGTAAAATGTTACTTGGATACACAGGATATTTTGTGCACAATTCACTGAGCAGTTCTTTSCGTGTAGTCTATGTGGCTCTTTAATAAACAAAGTAAGAAAACAGAAAACAGACTTCTCTCTAAACATGATACTTGCAAAAATTGTGAAATTGTCATGGTTGAAGTTCATTTTAAACAAGTTATTCTTTATCATAACTGCTTAGAAAGAACTGTATAGCATCTCTTTAAAATGACAGTGTCATTACTTCTTGCCAAGTAATTGCAGTTGTATATCTTGGTATTTAATGAATCTTAATTAAAATTAAACCAATTTAATGGTATAAAAATAAACACATTTAATGGAACACTTTTTTAATATTTTTTTGTGGAGAAATCTGAAAAAATACTAATTATCTTATTCTTTTGTAACCTGATGCRCTGGATATGGAGAAGATCTTCTGTAAGATGAAATGAAACAAGACACTGTATGACGAGAGCATCCTGTGCCTTAACTGTCTAGCTTGTGGGAATAATTGCATCAAAAGAGCACTGAGATTGAGAGTGCTTATGGAAATTAGAAAAGATAACTTTTGTATAGAAAACTGAAGCATACAGGTAGAATAGAGAAGATAGCTAAATTTTACTTTATGAATGATATAAATCTTTGTTTTCAGGCCTGAATCAACATCTAATTAATATGGGTTAAAAATACACTATTTTTATGAATGTGTTAGTATGCAAACGTTCACTGTAAAGTGTTGTTGCATCTTCCTCTTATCTGTATTGGCCTGCTGTGAGAGATAGGACCCTGGACTTAGATGGACCAGAGATCAGGTATAATATGACATGTCTTGTCTTTGCAAATTCAAGAGTCCATAACCATCATAACAGGAATGCTATGTTTTTTGAGTTTTGTGTGTTTGGAGCTTGGTTTTGTTTTGTTTTTTTCCCCCAAGGAGGGATGAATGCAGGTTGTTCCCTGTATGTATTCTTTAAAATCTGCTGTTATTTACCTATTACAGATGGTGAAAGATCAGGAGAGTTGCATTGGAGACCAATACAAGGAAGCACTAGATTTGGGTCAGCAATTGAGGCTGGAACGAGAACAGCTGCAGCATACTCACTCAGAACTGCTGGAGACTCGTCGATTACTAGTTCAGGCTCAAAGAGAAGCAGACAGGCTGTCACATGAATTGGAAGAAGTAAACCATCTGTCTCGAGAAAAGGTGACTCAACATTTCAACTTTCAGAGTACACTTTAAGTAGTAGTAGTAGAAGGGTGTATTTACTTTGCAGTTTAAAATTTGTAACAGTGAAGCATGCTGTAGTTTTGTTTTGGGCTRGGAGTGTCTAAGTTTCCTTTTCCCTTTGACTCACCATAAATGGAGCTTTGTTTTGGTTCTGAAAGAAAATTTCAAWGGTCTTTTCTCGGCAACTATGGACAAAAGAAATGTCCAAATTTAAACATGCTAATGCCATCAAAAAAAAAAAGTGTGTGTATATATGTGTGTTTATTTATAACTTAATCACTTTTTGCTGGACAGTTTGGTAAACTTTGGTATTTCCTTTGTTGCRTGCAACAGAAATGGGAAATAGCTGACATTTTTCCATAACTAAATACATGCAAGGAACTGGACTGAGTCAGAACCTCACACAATAGCTGTCTGCCCACTGTCTTTCCTTTTTCCTATACACAGGTCAGAACCAGCTGCAGTTCCTGTTCTCTCTTGAATATAGCTACTCCTCTCTTTTATGATACTACSGGTTAGTAGCCAGTGCAGAGAAAATGGAAAGAAAGGATGCCTTTCTCCGTGTTTTTCACTGAAGAACTGTGAGGTTCACTGAAGCATGATAACTACCTTTGCCTAATAGTTAAATATGTATAAATCAGCAATTTTCATGGCTTGCTTAAAAGACAAGACATAGTAAATAAAAACAGAAGATAGCTCTTCTGCTTAAGATAATAGTCTTAAATACAGGAATGTCAGTTCTGCTCCTGAATCTAGATGCAAGTTACCTGTTTTAACTTGAGCTAGTCTCTTCATTTCTCTCTTCTCCCTCTTTATCAAATGGGTGAGGTACATGTCTTCACAATTAGCAACTACAATAGAATGCAGATATAGAATTGTAATACTGGTTGTTACAAAAACTTTAGAAAGAAAATGAGAGAACATTATAAGGTAGAAAGGAACATTCATTTGCAAAAACAGTTATTTTGTCTTCCTGATTTGCCAGTTATTAGTTTCTAGAAATGTCTAGTGGCACAGCTATATAGTCCTAACTGAGCTTTGGAAGAGTCTTCTCATGCAAAGAGCTTAAAAATAATATTTTGTAAAAGCAACTTCATAAACACCTGGCTGAGGTAATCATTTCCTGTTTGTGTGTAATCTCTAGGAAGTATTCTAATTTCTAAGATATCTTACTTGACTGTGTAATATACAACCACGTTTACTGACAGCATAAATCTAGTCAAGAGAGTTTGACCATATACAGCTTTTATTCGCTAGGCTTAGTCCTAGGAGCTAACCAAGTAGTTTGCAGCTTGCCTGCCATGTTTTAGGCCCTGTTCAGCTGCTGATTCCAGATGAACAAACAGGGAAATGCTTCCTCACATAAAACACAAACTCGGATTCACTTACCTCCCRTGATTGTTCAGGTTTAAAAAATAGTTTGCATTTACACCATTTTTCATTTACAGGCATGATTCATAGTATCACTAACTATCTTTCAGGAATCTCGTGCAAATCGTTTGGCAGAAGAACTTGGTGCTGCGCAAGCTCGTGAAGCTCAACTAGAAGCACGAATGCAATCTGAGATAAGAAAGCTTTCTACAGAATTAGATTTGTTAAAAGATGCTTGTCAGCTAGAGGTAAATACCACAACTGAAGTGGCTCCTGCCATGTTGATTATTCTGGATTTGTCTGCTTTTTCTCTTCCTACGGATAAGGCATGTGAGAAGTTTTCCTTTCTGCGCAGTTACTAAAGGCACTTGATCTGTTTTCTGGAGCATTATGGTTTAGCTGTGTCCCTGCTAAATATGAGGGTTCTTTCACTGAAAAATGAAGTAGTGTTATCTGCCCTTTTGACTTCCCTTAAAATGATTATTTAGGACAGTCATGAACTATCTACCTGCTGCTACTTGCCACCCTTCGTACATGTCATTAACATACTATTTCCAACTCTTTCTAACACTCTGAGGGTGATTTTGAAGGAGAGAATTTCCTACAYAGCTGCAGTACAACCACTGACTGAACACTTCGTTCTCAGACAAAAAAGGAGTCTAAATTAAAAGAATAAGCATCCATGTTTTTTGAAGCAGCAGGAGATGCATTTTGTGACAGCTGCTTCCAATCAACACATTTTATTTGGATACAGGAAAAGTAACTGTTCCTTGAAGAACATTTATGGCTTCTGGGTCTTTTGTGTATAAACTGAGATTTAAAAGGTAATAAAGGCTTCCTTGAGGATTTAGGTGAACCAACTTAACAGTTACTTTCCAGTAATATAAGATCTACATTTGTCCCAAAATAACCTCATGTATACAGGGGTCATCTTCACATCATGAAGTGAATAAATCCTGAGAGAATTCAGCATGTTACCAGACTTTTCCTCCGCTCATAGTGAGTGTGATGTGAGTTCATGTAAGGATATTTTTCTGTTATACACCTTGTCTTTCTGATCAAATGAATACTGTTGGATAAAAATCTTAACCAGAAAAATGCTCCATAAATAAAAAGTCAAAGAAAAATTAAAATATAGAGGTACCTATATAACTGTACCATCTAATAAGTTCACAACTCTAATCAAGTTCCTTCTGTCATTTATCATTTATGCTGGAAAATATTGAAGAAGGAAAAGCATTTTTAGGCGGGCTCTCTGAGCAAGCTATATTTTTATAGCTCTTACTTGCTTCATCCAGTTAAAGGGATGTCCTACTCCAATTTTAATTTCTACTTYCAGATTGATTTTACTGAGTTTAAAATCTCTTACGTTTAATTAAATTGTTTAATTAATAAAAGCTTATTTAAATAACTGTTTAATCACTCTTTCATGTCCAATTTTGAAAAAGCAATTTTCCAAATGAGATTTGTTCCTAAAATCTATCTGTCAGACTATAAAACCCTTATAGGTCATACTTACGAACAGAAAATACTAGCATGCTTATGCATCTAATTAAAAGTAACCTTGGAGATATCTGTTATAAAGTTTTTTGTTTGTTTGTTTTTCCCTTCATATTACATAAAGGTAGGATTTTGTTTCATACCTAGTGTCAACATAGCTTCTCATAGCATTCAGGACATTACACTTYTGTCATTTTTCCAAAGAATACCAGGAAAAAGAGAGAGGTCCAGGAATGGTATAGGCAAGACTGAAAATATACCTATTTCAATCATCTGCCTTGAGAGACCTGGGATGAAGGAAATGGAATTTAGAAATTATTTTYAGCATACTTAAGTAGGTAAAATGCTGGATTTCAGAAGCATTCTGTACAGAAGTGGAATACATCACAGAGAGGATCTGGCTCCATTTGGAATGCTATATTGTTGCATATATGTCTAAAAATTTTATATATATATATATATATATATATATATATATATACACACATATATATATATATAACCATGTTATAAGAAAAACCTTTCTCCATTAGTAACACAAGTATTTATTTCAGACTGACCAGTCTTCTACAGAAATTTTCTGTACTGGTTCTAAATAGGGATTTCTAAACACTCAGTTGCTCACTGTGTGCACTCAGTGTATTTGTAGAAAGGATCTGTGTGTGTACACTTGTGTGCATGTGTAGTCTTGTCTTGTTCTTTTTCCCCTCAATATGTCGTCTTGCCTGCTTATTACGGCAGACATATTAGTGCAGGATTGGAATTGTTATCTGTTTCTTCACGGGGGGTTTATGTCTTCTCTGGGCTACTCTGCCCCTTTGGGACTCAGAAAATAACCAGGTCCCAGATTTTTCAACTGAAGCATTCTTGTTTTGCTTTCCTCTTTGATGAAGAACTTATTACAAAACAGAACTCTACTACCCTTGAAAGTTTTAAGTATTCCAAATAGATGAAGTGGAAAAATCTTGCTGAATGTTCAGAATGGCGTTGGCTTTTTCTTTTTTTTCTTTTNGGGGGGGTGGGGAGGGTGAAATTTGGAGTCCTTTCCTGATTAAAATTTGATTTAAATAACAATGGTAAAGGGCTCTTTCTTACAGCAAATTTGTCTTTATGGCCCCATAGTTTCTTCCTGAAATGAAAAATAAAATTATGTTAATAATGGTAAGTTTGAAAATTGATATATCAAGTGAGATGGGGTAAGTATTTGGATTTACAAAGATTGATACAAAGTAAATCTTACTATGTTTTTGTCATATTTCTTAAATTTGAGAAGATTGCTCATCAGAAAGACCAAGCAAAATGGCAGATATCAACAGAATACCAAAAAGCTGGTTCTTACCATCTCAGTGGACAGTTGCAACAAGTAAAGAGAGAGTTAGAAGAGGCTCAAGAAACTGTCAGTAATCTGCAGCAACAATTTCAGGTCAGAGATGAAATGGTTCGTGCTGCAAGTGAAGGGTTGCTTAACAAGGTAAGCTGATTTAACTATGTGTCATATGTAAAATATTTAAGGCAAGTTCTAATACACAAAAACAATCTTTTGTGTTCAGAAGATCTTTTACTAACAGCATTAAAGAAAGTGAAACTAATTGCTCAATTCTGATTTTGTTATTCTCTTTTACTTTGTATTTTGTAATTATTGAGAAACAGGAAACAGCTAAAGAAATTCATATAAATTTAGGCCTAGAAGAAAGCCTAAAACATGAATCCCATCTAACTTCCTGTATATTACATGACCACAGGTTTAGGGATTTATTTTTATTTATTTATTTTTTTTTGGCCATGTGAAAGAACTAGACAGGAAGGACACTTGGAGGATTCTATGTCTTGTAAGAGTTGGGTATGTCACTGCAATTCAGTCCCCATTAATATACATATACCTGTCCATTTTATAATTCATCATTTAAAAAACATTTTTGCACAAATGCATAAATTTTTGTTGTGTATTAGTGTTATTTTAAAATTCAAGAAAGCTATGAAGAAGATGATGCATCTAATACATAGAAGTTAGTATAATAGCCTTTTGTTCATTAGCCATAAGCTCATTATCTACTACCTATAGATGTCTGTGTACTCTATAAATAGCATTCCCCTTAAAGAATAATTGTCTAGCTAAGAGTGAACAGGTAAAATATAACAGCTATTGTGTGTATAATTAACAGGAGCCATAGTATAAGGTGATATTAAAAGATATTAGAGTGAACCCTATCTAAGCATTATGAACTAGATTGTTTTCTGATGAAAATAAACTAGAAGAGGTACTGTGCAAGTGCAGTGAAGGAGCTCCAGCTGCTAACGGTCCATAACTCTGGAGGGCCAGATMAGCTGCTCTGAAGTAAAACCCTTGAAAAGCATGTGGGATGAGCAACAGATTCTCCTTACAAACTTATTTCTCATTTACTTCACAGATCTGTTTCTGTTGTGCTGTAGTACTGGCTAATGTAATCATAGCTGATTTGGATCATACGTTAGAGGGACCTTTTTGCTGATCTCCAAACATTCCTGTTGTTCTGGATTTTATTTTTATTTGTAAAAGTGAACTGTCAAACAACTAAATCCAGAGTGTAAACTTGGGKTTTTTTTTTTGTTTTTTCTAAGCATGCTAAACCCCTAGAAGTTAAAAATAAACAGTAATGTGCTTGGCTGCATTTTTCTTCATATTGTTGTAAAACCAGAATAATTTTATTAATAAGACTTTTCACAATTTGTACTGGTATAAATGAAACTTTTCTCCCCCGCCCATGACAGAAGTACTTTGATACTGTCGATAAGGTTTTCATAAACATTTCCTGAATTGATAGAAACTTAAGTTGTTAGGAACATAAAGACAATAATCCAGTCAAATTTTATTGGAAACTTCAGTCTTGTACAGAACAGTCCAAAAGACAATATTACTTTAAACTGTACAATTTTTTTATAGAGATTTGTATAATAGTTCTTACCAGATTATTCTGCATAATGTTTTCCTATGTATGTGCTGGAGGTAATTTATGTTGAAAATTTCTAAGTGATCCTGATTTTGAAAGCAAATTAACTTCAGTCATAAGAGGAGTAATCAAAATACATTAATACTTGTAACCTAGATAACAGAATTTGAAAAAGAAGGCATGGACTTGAGGCCTTCTGCAGCTATTTTGCTTAATTTTGTAGGAGAAATCTTCGTAATGAAACATCTTAAAACAAATATATTTAAATTTGGAAAATTCAGTAAGAAAGTTTAAAGGAAGATTCTGATCGCGGATGTTTTGTTTCAGGGGCAAGAATTGTGAAGGAAGGAGCATTTCCTACTGGACATGCAGTAGCCCACAAAAGCTATTGCTGGCAATGCAGCACTGCATTCAAAGAGGAAATTTTAATATAGGAGAGTTGTAAATAATGAATATATTTGTATTGACACTAATGCCAACCTTTTTTATTTTTTTGAAATATTTTTGAGATTATTGCCTTGATATAATCACTTATTTTGGTTTTTGTGAAATAAAGTTTATTTTTAAGTATCTTGACTTGTAGGAATGAATTTCAACTGTCATCTTTTTACTAGGATTTTAGTCTATGTGTTTGTGTTCCTCGTCTGACTTCTAATTAAGAGCACAATGTTATTATCTTATTTACAGTTTTTGTTCTGGAATATTTTCACTTTTTTGTCACATTTGATGTGCAGAAACAGTTTCCTATTGAAACTAACATGTTTGTAAGATGTTCTAGGATGCTGATTTGATCAAGATCATGTGTGGATGCTCTGGCAAAACCACCTTACTTCACTGTGTTTTTTTTTTTTTAACATCTGAAAGAAAAAAGGTGCAGGACGGGTACATAAAGGTTGAAGTTGTTTTTTTTCTAGAAGAATCCATATAAAAGCTACTTTGAGTAAGGTGGCATCATAACTATGCATTCCAAAACATATTTCCAGCTTTCCAAATGTATTACACATTCAGCTAATACAAACGTTCTGGCTGTGACTCTAGTCGTTAATATTTATATTTACCAAAGAGTCAGAAACTGCCTAAATCTGAGTCTGATTAATGCAAATCTGGTTTGCATGCATTATGCCATGCTATACATAACTTATCAGATTAGCAAAGCTGTTTGACATAGAGCAAAAGGAACAGAGATGAATGTACTGCAATTTAAGGAGTAAGCCCAAATTTTGTTTTGTGTATTGAGGGTATTTTGGGCAGCAACACTAGCTTTTGTATTTCTGTAATTGTGTAGGTGGAAGTGTGCTAAACTCCTCTCTAGCAGGTAAGTCACTTTTACTAGTTATGCAAAGAGGCTTCCAAGCAAAACTGCTCTAGTTYTAGTAGTTACACAAAACCAGACACATTTTGCTGCTTTTGACAAGRTCAAGACAGGCACATCTGAAGTATGTATTTCTGCAGTTTTGCATTATTTATTTTGCCACTATGAAAATTGTGTTGTAGCAAAAAATAGTTTACTKATATGTATGTTTCAATATTTCAAGTCAAACCATTTGTTTCTCTACATAATACTAAATTAAAAGCTTTAGAATTAAGTTGACCAGTGTAATAATTAAAATTGTTTTTTTTTCCTTTAAACACATCAGTTTGCTTTCAGACTAGAAATCTATGCACCTAATTTCAGACTGGTCTTCTAAAGTAAAGGAATATTTAATCCTGTCAAACTGGGATTTCATGTGGAGAATGAAATCTGTCCTTAATTACAGTTGCATCATAACACTAGCGGAATTCCACTAACATTGTTGCCTTGTTTGCCCCTCCTGAGTGCACTAAATGTAAATGTGCATGAGCAGCAGAAGCATTTTTGCCTAAATACTGAATCAGCTAAATAGCGTTTGTACTAAAATTATTTATCTGGATGTTACTTTCTTAAGTAAAGTCATTTGTCCATCTTATTTATCAAATGGAATCATAATTATATTTTTCTCATTAATTTTAGATGCTGTCTTGTTGTTTGTCTGAGAAGTTAATGATTCCACTTGTTACGCTGTCCAAGTATATATATTTGTTTGGAAAACAGGAATCTTTTTTCCCTAACATTGTAACTTTAGTTAAATGTTTCTGTGGAGTTCTACTTTTCTTGACTTATTAACTAATTCACATTTACAGAAACCCAGGAACACTAGCTCATTCTTCTGAACTCTATTGCATTAACGTGGGGTTATTGACTCTTGGAACATATTTTTGCGTGTAACGGATTGCACTGCAGGTAGCTGAATGCTATTCGGCAGGCTGGTTGCTTGTTAGGATAACTCTTTCTCTCTTGCCCGAGATAGGTTGTAAATTTCACAAGAGTGATTTTTTCTTTCTTTCCTCCTTATAGCGTGTTTATGGCTGTTGTGCATTAAAGGGTAACTGCACCAAATTATCATGCTGGTTTGGGGTGCGGTGGTTTTGTTTTTTATAGCCTGTCAGTTGGTGAATAGAAAGTGTTCAAAGAGGTTTCAGTGGTTGCAAGAACATGTGAAGCTGGTTTGTTYGAGGTCTTCCTGGCTGTCCTCCATTGCTGATGTATTTGCTTACTTTCACCTTTCTTGGATGGGAATAGGGCCAAAACCAAAGGTGAGCAATCTATCTAAACAGTTTCTCTTTCTAAATCCAATTTCAATTTACTTTTTGTATAAAGCCTATCGGGACTTCTAGGTGTAAGCCTTTATGATAGTCAGTAGGACAACAGGGAGTAAATCTATGCACTGTTCTATTGCATGGAAGAATGAAGAAGGTGCTATAGGTGTAGGAAGACTGAACACATTGACCAGAGGGATCACATTTTGGGTGCAGTTTATTGTCCCTCCATAAGACTGGAGGACTCAACACTACAGACTGTAACTGTGGCAAGGCTTTCTCTGCCAGTAGCGTGCAAACCAGTTATTCCACTATTAGAAAATATCCATGTAGTTCATGAATGCCTCATTTTAAAGTTTATTACAGAACTTCATTGAACATATTCCATATTGATAATGCAGATTATAAACTCATACAGGAGCATCTGCTTCTGTTTTTGCCTAGATGGAGATTATCCCCTTAATCGTTCAGTGTCCAGGTATGCATTTTCAGATTTGTTGACTCAGGAAAGCTGGTGATAGCATTAAAGGCTGATGATATTATGCTGTAGCTACATTTAGGCTGTTGCTCCTCTGAGTTGCAGGAATTCTTGCTCGTACCACTCGGTGAAAAGAATGGCAAAAAGAAATGTCCTCATTACGGGTTGCTCCTCCGGAATTGGACTGGCCTTAGCTGTAAAAATGGCAAGAGATGAACAGAAAAGATTTAAAGGTAAAAATGTTTCTGTTGTTTGTCTTTATAAAAAGGCATTTGAGGTAGTTGCTTTTTTTCTGTGACTTGACAGAAGTGCTTGTATTCAGTCTARTGACTCTTTTCTTGTTAGTTCTTCCTTTTCCCAAGAAGATAAAATGCATTAAAAATTTCTGTAAGCACATGTTATTTCTGTAACTATATTGAAGCTGAACATCTACTTGAAGTGAATCAACTACAAAAAAAGGACAATATTATAAAAACAAATAATTGAAAATATCTACAGTATGCTGCTTGGATATACGTTGAGAGCTCAAGCTAGCTTTGCTTGAGGCTACTAATGCCTTCATTGAACAAAATGTACATGCCAGTTTCTGGACAAAAAGATGGATTTAGGAAAAGGGTTCTTAAATAGCGCTTTTTTTTTTTTCCTTAAAGCATGTTTCATTATTCCAATGCCACCTAGGCAAATGAGGCTGATCAAAAGGGTTGGGACTTATTTGCCCTAAAATGGGATATTTGCTATGACTAAAAATGGATAACGTAACAAATACAACGTGTGGAAATTCAGTTCCTTCACAATTATTCTGTTTTACTGCCAAGAGATTGGATGCAGCTTCATAGATGTCAGGGTAATTAGGTCAGAATAACAATAAAGATAACTTCTATTTTGATAAGTACCTTACAAAAATAAACACTTTCATATCTGGAGGAAGCCGCTGTCTTCCACTTTCTCATAAAATTACAATTGATCTGCTGAACATGTTGGCTCTGATTTAAAAAATGCATATGGAATCTGAAATTGATCTTTACATCCCAAAAAATGATTCAGCAGCCTAACTTTGGCACCCATCATCAAAAGTTTTGGTGATAATGTTATTWGCATATGCTGCAAGTTCCACATTGTACGTAGCGGTCTCATTCTCCTTTACATTCCTTGGAGGTTTCAGAACCAGATTCTGGGAAATCAGCGACTGACGGTATTTATATGTTGCAAGTACATTCCTCCTACGTGAAGCTTTTATTTGGGTTGTACTGAGGTGTTTAAGATGCAGGTGTGAAAGCGGTGTTCTTTGCCGCTGCCCAGAAGGYGACCTTCAGCGCGGCGGCGCTGCTGGTGACTGATGCTCCTGCTGTGTTGCAGTGTACGCCACCATGCGGAACCTGGCCAAGAAAGCGGCGCTTGAGGAGGCCGTGGGCGGCCGCCTGGGCAAGACCCTGGAGATCAAACAGCTGGATGTCTGTGATGAACAGTCCATTAAAACTTGTGTGAATAGTATCCCCGACAGAAGGATTGATGTCTTAGGCAAGTACTATATATGCAAACTATGAGCTGACATCAGTTTTCTATWTAAAATTCTCTCATATACTCTGGGAAGTTTCATTAGTGTAACTTTTAAATGATCAAAGTAAGACTTGCGTAGTGTAGTCTATTCAAGATTATTAAAGCTTATGCAGACACAGGTGGATTAAATCTCACCATGCCCTTGTGAAGTCGGGGAGTGTGTTTCCCCTGTTTTACAGAGGAGGTAAGTAGTCACAGAAAAGAAGTTTTGGGGGTACAATGATAGTTTTTAGTAAGTCTAAATCCCTATGCTCATACACAAGACTTTCTGCCCTTTAGACGAAGCAAAGCCCTGTTTACTGAGAAAGCAATAGCTATAGATCCCTATAGAAAGAAAGCAAAAACACTTGGGAATTAGCAAGTAAAAGAATACATGCAAATAAAAGAAGGGTATTCTGATTTTGTATTGACAGTTCTAGTTGTATTTTACATATCATTTAGCAAGAAGTGTTTTCATACCATTTTGGTAAATGTTAATAGCGTAGTCTGATGGAAGTTGCTTACACCATCAATGATTAAATCTCATCTAAGAAAAAATCAAGGATCTGCGTTAATTTTGATAAATCACTAATGCAGCGATTAACAAGCATTTTTTGGCAAATTGGATTATACTCTAATCTAACATGCTACTGTCAGTGCAGAATGTCTGTTTTATCAGTATTTGCTACTTATAAATATCTAGGATGTAAATAACATTTTGGTAGCAAAACTGGTTTAATGTTTGTTTTTCTTTCCTTAAGGACAAGAATATTAAAAAATTTTTTTTTTTCGTTAGTTGTTTGTAAGGCAGACCAGGACATGTCTATGTGGAATAAATTGAAGACTTCTGTTCATTTCTATGGGCACTGACTGTAGCCTCTAATTCTTAGTACTGGATTGTAAACAAATGTAGATTGTTCTTTGCTCGTTTCCCTGTAATCCTTCTGTGATTTAAATAAAAGGACTAATCAGAAATAAGTTAGATAAAAAGTAAAATGTCAATTTAAGTTGTATTAACACCATAATTTAAAATAAAAAATAATGGATATAACAAGTATATTCACAAAGCTTTACTAACAGAATAACTACTCTTCTTTTTTGTTCCAATCACTTATTTTTTCTCTCATTTTACTCTGAAACGCTTTCCAGGAAAAATCACAAGTTGATGTTTATGGAGGTTATTGCTCACTGTCATATCTTCCATTTTGTGCAGTTAGCAATGCTGGAATGGGACTCATTGGACCTATTGAATGTCAGACCATAGATGAAATGAAAACTGTGATGGATACCAACTTCTTTGGACTGGTTCGGCTCCTGAAGGAGATTCTACCTGACATGAAGAAGAGAAAGAGTGGCCATATAGTTATAATAAGCAGTGTTATGGGAATACAAGGCAAGGTTTTTTGTTTGTTTATTTAAAACTAAGAGTTCAGTATTCAAAATCTAAAGTTTCCTTCTTCTTGCCTGAAAAAACATAGGAGCTAGCTGCAACAAGGCTGTCAGTTTTTAATCTAAACACAATTATTAGAGAATCTCTGGAAAACGGGATTTAGCAATATTACTATTCTCTTTCCTGTTGGAAATGATTATGGAGAAAAAGCAAAGACTTCTCTTACACTTTGTGCAAAGATACGTGATGAAATCTGATCGTGTACTGGACAATCTACCACCTTTTTTTTAAAGTTTGTCCTCTCATAAAGCTCTACAGTATCTAATTTTAGGAACAAGTAGCCATGCTCCTACTCTTCTGTTCCATCTGTTGTAACCCTGTTTGTTTCAATTATTACTATAGCTGCAAGGATCTTACCTCAATTATTCTGGTGAGCAGGAGTTCTAGGTTAAATTGCAAGAGTGGTTATAGTTTGATAACGATGCCAGCCAGCCAGCTTCTGTATTTCTCTACAGCCTATTAAAGTCTTGCTGATGAATAATGCAGATCGTATTGTGTGTATAGACAYTTCCATAGGTTAGACTACAAAATATTTGATGTCATCCAAAGAGATGACAGCATCAGCTAGGAGGAGAAGTCCACCCATTTCTAGAATAAGTAATTTTGAGTTGATGTGACAAAAATCAGCAATATTTAATACTGCTACAGCTGGCTCATTAGATTGACAAAAAGAAGGATTTTTTTCTTTTAATGTTTTCCAGCAAGATTGTAGAAATTTGGGGAAAATTCAAGCGATTCTTAAAGTATTAGTGTAATAACTAAACTATTAATATGTTGCATACAACCACATTCTCAGGATGTTTTGTTTGTACCACCAGGTATCTTATTTAATGATGTTTATGCTGCATCTAAGTTTGCTGTGGAAGGATTCTGCGAAAGTTTAGCTATACAGGCACTCAAGTTTAAACTGCAGTAAGTATTGATCCCCAAAGGTAAACGATATTTTACACAGTTTAAAAATATATTCAGAGCTAGCAAACAAATGTTTAAAGTTTGCTATTATCCAGGAGAAACAAACTGAGGAACCTATGGAAAATTTACATCACACAAATGTTCACATCCTTCACATGAAATAAACTGNATGTTACTTTGAAAAGTTTAAGGCTGTTTAGCTTTGAACAAAATAGGTCATGTACCTCTGAACACATACAATACGATATGAATAAAACTGTAATACTGACCTTTAGAATAGAATACTTTCCTTTAGAAATGATAATGGTCTTTATTTCTTAGACAATTCAAAGATAAAAAATTCAAGGGCATCATGACAGAGAATATAGTGGAAAATCATCAGAATGGCACACAGAGATTCCTATAGGGACCAAAAGTAGAAAGAAAGCAAGGAAAAGTGCAGTATTGCAGTGTATTATTTTCTTATTGTTTAAGACAGTATTTAAGAGAATAGTCTAATTGATGGCTTATGGGAATTTGGTGTCTGATTTGCCACCTATCCATTCACATTTGCATAGGAGGAAACTCTGCTGCTATTTTTTGTGTGTGATGTCCAACAATTGTTAAACATGCAGTGTATCTGCGCTTGCCGGAGTACTTAGCCCTTGTGCTGTGGGAGAAGAGACAGTTGCTGTCCTGTGATTCCAGAGACAGAGCTGCATCCAAACTGGCATTTTGCACTCAACTCTGAAAATTAAATTCCTCTGGAGGAATTTAAAATCAATACATTGTAGTGATATACAGGGTATGACAGAATTTATAAGAGGATTTCAAGATTATGAGATATAGTGGGAAAGGAGGTAAAAAAGAACAAAATATAGGCCCAGTAAGTAGAATGGAAAAAGTCCCAGATCCAGTGAGAAGAATGACTGCTTAAATGATTGTATTATGCAGGAGAAAGGCTTTAAGTCCAGCAACAGCTGGAAGGTCAGTAGCTTCATTTAGTTCTAGAGAAGATCCTGAGCAGAAGTTATCTCTAGGAAGAGGTCCTATAGAAAACAGTCATGTCATAAGCACTGTGGCTGGAGTAAGTACTACCTGAGATGAGAAATGGAAAAGAGTTGGTCAGTAAGTGTATGCATTTCAGTGATCTGTTATCATACATTACTGAGCAAAATCTGATTGTCTAGATATCTGGTAAAGCAGCAGCCAAAATCTGTCCATCTACAGCAAAAATTTCTATGTTCTATTTTATGTAATGTTACAGAATGCTCTGGAATTATGTAACACTGAAGGCTTGACAAAGAAAATCCATGTTTGGGCAATTCCCTTAGGTCTCTTTTTTTCTCATCTACTTTGAGTATTATCATGTGAAAGCTATGGCAAAGAAATCTATGTAGGACTTTCTCCAGAAAGTAATGAATTTTGTATTCATCCTTAAATTGTTTTTCTCAATCTTTGACAAGTTCTTGAAGATTCTCATAAATTTTACATCTTCATGTTGATGGGTAGGAGCTTCAGGCCAATAATATGGTAAGGATCACCATTACAYAATGTACCATTTAATATTGCTTGCTAACATGTACTCAGGCTGTAACTATTCAAGATCCTTCTTTAGGGATAGCTAGGAATGTTTCCCATGGAGGAGAATCAATAACCAGTGTATCTTTGTTCTTTGAACAGGTTAAGTCTGATTGAACCAGGCCCAGTGGTCACAGAGTTTGAAAGAAAAGTTTTTGAAGATGGAATGAAAATGGATCTTTCAGCTGCTGACAAGGAAACAGCTGAGATGTTTACTAACATTTACCTTAAAAATTACAAACAAATTTTCCAGAGCCTGGGACAAAGTGCTGAGGATGTTGCAGAGGTAACTCATCAATCCCTCTTTTTTTTYTTTCTTTTTTGATATTTTAAGAATTACTGAAGACTTTAAAAGACAATTGTGAATTGTAGTTTAAATACCATTGAGGACATAGCTGTACTTATACATTATCTGGTGAAGGTTGGGCATTCTGCACTATTACCAGATAGCTACACAGGGTTCCCACCATTATCTAAGGCCCCTCTCCTCTCTCTCTCTCTCACTAGTCACCCCTCTATCAGTGTGAAGTTCTCTCAGCTACCCTCACCAGCAAGTCACAAAAAAGGAGGTAATTTCTGGTGTTTGGGGCTTTCTGCAAGAAGCAAAGCCCAGGCAGACTGGGGGAGAGGACAACAATTTCAGGTGCTGGCTGTTAAGGGATAGCTTGGGTGTCAGCTTCCCAGGTCTTGTTGCAAAGCACACCATTYTGATCTTTTTCCAGTGAACTGGAAGAGGGAGTATCTATTTATTGTGGGCAAACAGGGATAATTTTGAAGGACTACTGAGGATACTTAGGTGTAAGGTGCCATCACCATGGTGTAGATGAACAGAAAGAGGATTAAGAAGAAATAAGTACTACTACTTTTGGCTTAATTAGAAATTTTTCTTAGAACAAATTTTAAATTCTAGTAAAATTTCACAGTTTTACACAACTATAACATTTATTCTTCTACTCTTCCTCTCCCAGCTGAAAAACATTTTTTACATTACTGATAAAAGTTCTTTAAAGATTTAATTTCTCATTCTTGACAGCATACAGTAAAGATAATTCTTGCAGAAAATCCACCTTTTCGCCATCAGACCAACACCTTGTATACTCCGATGACAACTCTGAAGTATGCAGATCCAAATGGAGATCTGCCCATTGATACATTCTACAAAATGGTTTTTCATCATGACAAAGTCTTCAGTGCAAGTCTTAACTTTATCAAACTGCTAAGGTGGAGAAGTAGAAAGAGCTTTGACCTGGGAAAACCCTCACAATAAATGCCAGTTGATATCGTGTATATCTAAATCATTTGTTCTAGCTGCTGCTAACACGTTATGCTGTTATGTCTTTGTTCTGTAATTGAGCTTTTTAACAATTTGTAGTCAGTTCAATTCATTTATCTTGAATTTTTACAGTTTCCAGAACCTTGAAAGTAAAATCCTCTTTCTATAGGTTTAGTCAGCTTAGCTCTTGCCTTTTACAGAGATCTGTTTTCACGGAAACATGAACATTAACTGACACTTAGGTATTTAATACTGATCTGATACCCTTCACTTATTAAAATGTAACACAACCTGAAATGGTACTGTATGTAAATTATTTATAGACTCTCCAATAAAAAAATACTTTACCAGTTTGCTTAGTTGTAGTCCCTCAATCATGGTAGCATCACTTTCATACAAAACATAAAAGAAAAAAGCTCATGAGTCCTTTGAAAAGTTGCAACTATAGTATTCTACTACTCTCTCTATATTGTAGTATGATGAATGCTTGCTTCGTAGGCAAAGTTTACTTGCTGACTATAATTAGGGGACAATAACATTTTTTTAAAAAGGATCTCTAAATAAAATTCCTTCTTACTGCGTGATAGTCCTTGCAGAAATAACATTTTATGTAGTGTAACTCCATTCCCTGCCTTAGGCCATTCCTCCACCAAAAATCCCGAACTGCCTGAAACTCGCTGCCGGCGGCGGCCGGGGCGCGGGGGCGGGGGGCGGCCGCCGGCTGCCTTCACCCCGCCACGCACGCGGTGCCTGCTGCCGTGGCCGCCCAGGCGCTAGCACCGCCTCAGCGTCTTTCCCCTTCTCTCGCCCTAGTCCCGCCAGGCGGCCGGGAGCCGCCACCGCCGCGGGACGGCGCCTCGCCTGGCTCCCGCCGCGCGCCGGAGCCTGGGTTTTCCGGGGGCCTCGAGCCCCCTCCGCGTGCCCGCCTGCAGGACGGGATCGACGGCGGCCGCCGAGCGCCACCGCGGATTTTGGGGGTGTTCCGCCCTCCCCCGCGCAGCCCCGCTCGCCTCCCCGCGTGCGGCAGCGCCGGGGCCGCGGTGACGCTGCAGACCCAGCGCTTCGGCTGAGAACCTCGACGCCTGCTCGGCAGCAGGCGCGTGGCGCCCGGGCGTCGACGTGCGCAGGAAAACTTTCCCCGGAGGCTTCGTTAGCCTCTCTGAGGGGCTGTTGCACATGCGTGAGCAGACTTGTGCCTGGGAAGACCTTCGTCTGCTCCCTTCCTCGGTCTCCAGGAGAAACGCGAGGCCTTTTCTTCTTTCAGAGTAAGTGATTTAAGAGTAGCAATGTTGGATCACTCATTTCGTGCCGGTGCAAGATGGACACGAGGTGGAAGAGGAGCAAGTCCCGGCAGCAGTTTTCCTGGTGACCTCATCTCAGTGTCCTTCTCAGAAAGAGCCTTGCTGTCGGGTGCCGGTGACGGTCCAGCTCCCCGCCCGGTTTTGTGTCCCTCGCTCCTCCGATAGGGCAGGCGCAGCGGGAACAGATGCGCTTTTCAACGTGCTCCCTTTTTGCCCCGTGATTTCCTTAGCTGGAGCCGCTAGTTGGGCGCTTCTCCCGGGCGAGAGCGAGCCGCTTTTCCCGAGTCCCGGAGGGCTTCGCCGCGTCCCGAGTCAAGTCCGCCCTGGGAGAAGCGAGCCGCGCCCTATCGCTCGAGTACGCCTCCGTATTTTCCTAAGCATCCCCTTCCAGAAGGCAGGTGGGGCTCAGCACCGCTCCGGTCCTCGACGGGCGGCCGGCGCCCTCCTCGCTGCCCGCAGGGAAGCCCTGCGGCGGCGGCGCTCCTTCTGCACCGCCGCGGCTCCGGCTCGGCGTCCTCCTCCCCGGGAGACTCGGGTGTCTCGCCTAGCTTTCGGGATGACCGCGCGTGGGATGACCCTCTTTTCCCGAGCCCCTTCCGGCATTCGGAGGCAGGGATAAGAAGTCCCGTCCCAGCCCGYGTCCCGCRTCCCGCGTCCCGGAGCGGTGCAGCCTGCCTGCTCCTGTTACAAGTTACTCCTCCGACGGCTGCGTGCAGAATTTAGGAATGCAGCGATACATGACACCCTAACGCAAACCATACCGGCAGCRCTGGAATTCGAACGCTCGTGGCTACCGAGCGCAGCTGGCGAACGCGCCGTGCCAACACGTTATTGCTCCGAGCCTCCGTCGAAGCGAGGCTTAGTCCAACTGCATCTGAACGCGAGGACTCCAGCCCAAGCCCCTGGAGCTTTGTCCTGCAATTACGACAAATAACTATTTATTTTACGCTACCTCTGGGAGAGCCCTGAAGCAGAAAACTATAATATTTTATATCTGAAGTCTGGTCTAGTTTACGTAGCTGGATGCTGACTGCTAAAACACTTACGGAATGCCAATGCTCCGATTTATTGAACGCGCCGTGTGACTAACTCCTAACTGGGCAAAATTCACGAGAAGCCTTAGCCTGTTTAACGCGTATTTCCAAAGCTTCAGTTTGTTTAGTGCGTATTTCCAAAGTTTGCTTGGAAACACATTGATTTTACTTAAAAAAAAAAAAAAAAGGAAAAAAAAAGAAAGAAAAGAAAAAGCTCCCCAGGCCAGAGCTGAGATAAATGCTGCCCTCCGAAACTCTTCCCTTGCCCAGCGGCACGTTAAAGGAACTGACAGAAACGCTACGTGGCGGATCAAACCGAACGCCGTCCGGATGCGGCGGCTTTGCCCTCGGTTTCCTCCGGCGGAGGAGCCCACCGCGCACCGCGGGCGCGAGGGGACCGGCAGGTGCCTTCGGGGAGGACACCTGCCCCGCGAGCACCTCGCGCGGCCGGGGGGCTACGGCTCCCTCGTCCGCCGAGGTCACGGGAAGCGCGGCGCACGGGCAGGTCTTTCTCTACCCTTATTCCAATTAAAATAACGGCAGTGGCGAAGAAGCTCCCGAGCTATCCGAAAGGACCGCTCGCAAGCAACGAACGGCAGAGGAGACCTCCTCTCCGCGAGGAGTTAAATCGCTGGAAAACTATGAAAAAAAAAAGTCTCGAGCACGCTTCTCGCGACCTGTTGACACCAGAGCTGAGCTCACCGGCGGGGACTGGCCGATCGCCGACGCGGACACCTGCGCCCGGCGCCGGAGCCCCGGGAAGGCTTCCGAGCCGCGCTCAGACTTACTGCGCTGCTTCGCCTGTGGCTCGGGATGCATTTTTTGAAGATTACATAGAGTCTCACTGGAGATCCCTGCTCTGCTGCGACACTGATGCTGGCTCCGAGGTCTGGCAGGTTTCTCCCGGACGGCAAGGTAAATCCACAGCGTCCCGCCCGCCGGTCCGTCTTCTCCTTCCTTTCTGCGGTCGCCCGCCCGCGACCGCAGCCGCGACCGCGTCCCCCCCTCGGGCTGGCCCCTTCCCCGCGGCAGCCCCCAGGCCCCCGGCCGCGCTCCTGACACCGCTCCGGCCGACGGGTCCCTGCCTGCGCGGGGGGACGCTCCGCTCCGCTCCGCTCCCGGCCCGCGCACCGAGCAGAAATCGTGTCAGCTCACAGACTCGGCAGAGAAAGAAAAAGAGGAAGAAAAGCCGGGCGGCTCTTTTTCCGCCTCGCTCTCCGCTCCCTTTCGCCTCCCTGGCCGCCGCCTCCGGGGGCCCGGCGGAGGCCGNCCCGTGAGCGCGGGAGCGCAGCGCCCCCCGGGCGGCGAGCGGCAGCCGGCATGGCCTCGTCCTCGGGCAACGACGACGACCTCACCATCCCCCGGGCCGCCATCAACAAGATGATCAAGGAGACGCTGCCCAACGTGCGCGTGGCCAACGACGCCCGGGAGCTGGTGGTGAACTGCTGCACCGAGTTCATCCACCTCATCTCCTCCGAGGCCAACGAGATCTGCAACAAGTCGGAGAAGAAAACCATCTCCCCCGAGCACGTCATCCAGGGCAAGTTCCCGGCGGCGGCGGCGGGGCGGGCGGGCGCGGGCGAGGCCGCCCTTGCGCGCAGCCGGCCCCCGGCGCACGCTGCGGGGAAGCCCGCTTTTCCCCGAGGAATCCCGCGGGTCGCTCTCGCGTGCTGCTTTGAGATCCTGAACCTACCAAACGTCGCTCTGCCCGGAGACTGGCAGAAGGGTCTGATCGGGCGTGTGGGGCCGTCTTTAACCCACTGGTTTTGGGTCGTAGAAAGAGTCAAATACGCCAGTAGGGCTACTCTGGGAGCCTGATAGCTTGAAAGCTAAGCGTTCATGTCTGTTACAGAAAGTATTTAAAAAGGGCGTGTGCTGCCACATCTTTTTCTGCTGTTGACTTGCACTTGCCCTTGCTGAGTAAGAAGAGAGCTTTCTCTTTCTCTCATTCGTTTTATTTTAAATTCTGCAACAAACGGGGATTTTTTTTTTACCTTATACTCAAATACGCAATGTGTCTCTTCTGGTGTCTGGTTTCATTCACTTTACTGCTTAAGGAAAAGGTTGTTGATACCCATGTCTGCTGCAAACAAATTGATAGCAGTGATACTGGAAGTGGCCCGAATGTTTCATTCTGCTGCCTGGTAGAGCTGTTAAGAGTATCATTTCTAGCAGAGGTATTTCAGGGCTGCAAAAGTATCAAGTTAGTGAAGGTGGGGGAATATGGATTATTTTGGTGTATGCTTTGTTTTTGTAACATGCTGCTAGATTCTTTAGTTAAACCAAATAACCACAAAACCAAGATCAGATTCCTTTGTGTGATGCCAGCTTGCTCACCAGAAGCATTTCAATACCTGACTGGATTATAAACAATAGAAGAAAATACACACTATATATGACCTTTAATGTTCAAAAATAGGCATTTTGAAAGTGGAAACAGGATGTTCAGAAAAGCAGCTCCATTACAGAAGTTCAGGATGTAAAGGGTAAAACTTGTGCTCACATGTGGAAGTATACTGTGGTATGATGCTTCTTAATAGATAGAAAATTTCATCAAGTGATCACCAAAGGTTTGAGCTCAATCCTTAACATGAGAATGAAGGTGATCTTTAAGGTTGAGGACAATAAATAATTCACTTAAGTATTTTTCGGCCTAGTGTAGGTGCTTTTTGGAAAGCTTTCACTTACTGCTATCCTAGGGTTAATCTGAATTTTTGAAAACAAGGGACACTTTTGATAGGATATCCAAAACTGTAAGAGTAAGTGGAAATTGAAATGTTAGTACCCTGCTTATGTCATCAGCAGATGATCCCCAAGCAATATTTTGTCTATGCCTTCTTCTGTGCCTGAGACATCGAATTTCAGAGTTTTTTTTTTAAGTTAGTTTCAGATTAGATCTGTCCATTTTGTCAAATTTTATCAAATAAAACTTAGAGATGTATCTTTTTTATAATGCTCCAGAGACAGAAGGAGTTGCTCCTGGATTTACTGCCCTCCTTATCTTTAAGGAGATGTAGGTGCTACTTACTTCTTCCAGACACTGGTTAGTTAGCAGATGATCTCTCTGTGGAGCATGAGAATTTAGATCAGTCATTTTGGAAGTGATGAGGCTAAGTATATAAAGACATAGTATTTCAGCATTTTTGTAATTCGGTCTTCATACATCTGAGATGTTTGCTAGTTTGAATACCTTTTGGCGTGGTTTTGCCACAATGATGCTAACAAATTCAGTAATACAAAAATATGTTGTGGTCTTATGATCGTATAGCTATCTTAATCCTTTCAATTGCTTAAACCAGCTTATTTAAAAGTAAAATGAGGTTAGGATTTATCACGTCCAACCTGGTCTGCTTTAAATAGCAGCTGCTGTCAAAAAAGGATCTTCTTGTCCTGTGCCCTCCCTGGAGCTGGATGTAGCAATTGTACAGAATGAGTTGGCTGGGCAATTGGGAGGATGCATAGTTTTCTATCGAGTGAGCTTGCCAGTCTGACTCTTGTGGACATGCTGTTACTAGATCTGGTGCAAGGGCTGGGAAGGCATTTCATTGGAAAGGAGGAAGAGTAAAGAAGGTAGAACAGCTCCTTTTGGTGACACCCTGCAGTGGGACTGTATTGGAGGTAATATGAAACTGCATTTTGTCACAATAGGCAGCAGTGGTACATAAAATGCTCATTCCTTTGCTGTGCTAGCAAAAATGATTTGTGGCCCTGTGCTGAACCAGACCCCCTGCCCTGCAGGGATGTGTTCAGGTAGATGATTTCTCTACTCGGTGTCACTGTGTGGCAACACAAACACTTGACCAGCACAGTGCTGTGAACCAACACAGGGAAAGGACAGCAATGGCTGCTCACATCCCATGAGAGATTTGGTAGATGCACTCAGACTATGCCAGCAGTCTCAGTAAAATGCTCAGTAATAGCAACAAAACACAAAGCAGCTCGCCTTGAGAATGCGTGAAGCACCAAGGTTATGTAACAGTCTAAGTGAAGATCATCTCCAGGTCTACTATGAAATCGCACTGTTGGGAATCCAACTATGGGTACAGGGCTCTTTTTTTTTTTTTTTTTTTTTTTTTTTTAAAAAAAACACTGCCCCCCCCCCAAAAAAAAAGGTACCCTGGCATAGAAAATAGTCCAGTCTGGTGGAGTTATGAGAGCTTCTTACATGAAGAAGCAGTATTTTATGAGGAATTAGTCTTTTATTGACTTCTGGAAATGGTGAAATGTTGAATCACTGTTTTTCTGAAGTTGATTACTTTGTATACATGAAGTTGGCAGTAAGGCAGGCTGTGAATTGATGAGAAATCCTGTAGCATCTCTTCATGAATTGTTAAAACATTGACACTGTTTCTTTTGCATCACAGGTTTATATGACCTGGCTGTATTAAAAACAAACATAGAACTAATTTTGCTGTACTAAATAATCAGAGATCTGCCCCTTAAGCCTCTAAGAAGGGAGGGAGCTGGAGAAATGACAGTTGTGATGTTGATATTTGTAAATTATGAGAAATTTCTTTTTATTCTTTGAACATGCTGTGTTTTTGGATTCAGTCATTTAAATGTGATGTGATCATTCTAATTTTTGTAAGACACTAAACTTTAAGCAATTTGAATAGACATGTGGATTTAAGAATCTCTAGAAGAAGGAGAAAGATTGGCAAAACAGTAGTTCTCCTGAAATAATACCTATTTATCCCACATCTTAGCACCATGCTTTTGTAAAAGGATTTGTAGTGTTTCGATGCATATGTTCTGTAAACCCTGGATGTGTTTCAGAAAGATTTTAAAATATATTGCCTATAATCTATTGTTATTTAAAATTGCTATGGAAGTGTTTCGCTGTTCACTTCAGATTAGGCAGTTCTTCATACTGTGATACAGAAGATTGCTAAGCCTCGTCACTGTGAATGCTCTTTTGATGAGCATCTATGTATGTGCTGTGATGGTTTGTCTTAGTGAAGTTAGACTTGTAGGGCTCTTAATTTTATATGCTTTAAAAATATGAATTATGATTTGGAGTAGTTCTATGTATATGTTTGTTTTAAAAATCAGTGAGTTCTTAAATATTTTCAATGCATTTTTGGGCCATTAAGGCAACCAGTTTTGCACTGTGAAACATATATTTGCCTACTATCTGCTGAGGTCATGTAAAACAAATTCTTGAAGGATTTGGGTGATTCTGTGGAAACTATGGACTATTTTTTTTTGTTGGTTTTGGTTTTGTTGCTGGTATCTGGGTGGACTGAGACTGAGCAGGTATACTGTGCTTAAAGTCATGTTAAACAAGTTCTTGAAGGATTTTGGTGATTCTGTTGGAAGCTGGACTTTTTTTGATTTGGTTTGGTTTCTGGTATCTGGGTAGGCTGAGACTGAATGGGTATAGTGTGTTTAAAGTCATTTGTCTCTAAATTAGTCTGTCTTTTATCTTAAAAATAGATATTATGTAAATTCATTTTCCAAATAAATGATATGTCTTAAAGGAGTGCTAGTCTGGCATGATTAGACAGCTGCACTGTACTGTTGTATGGAAGACGACGCATGAATTGTCTCCTGAGTACAGGTTGGAAGCTGAAAACTTGAAGAATGTCTTTGGGTTATGTTTAGGTGTATGATACAATGGTGTGCCTCCTTACTTACGGATAGGAGAAGATTGCTTACAGAATTGAAGTCAGAATGTAGTATGAATTACTGTAAATAAGGGTTTGGTTATGACAAGTTACTGATGATGATAGTTGTGTGGTTTGTTCTAATGCTATTTCTTGAATAGCTTATAACATAAGGTAAAAGTAAAGTAGGAGCTATCATTCTGTAAGGAGAACTGTGATTTGTATATACATTGGAGATGTACTAGCTGTTTTAATAAGATGAGACTTGTTTCTAATAAAATTGGTGTTTATATAATATTTCTAGTGTATTTTGTAATAGCTTCTCCTTTTCAGGAGGTATAGGCGTATGGAGGTAAATAGGTGAATCAAGAAACAGTGTGCCTCTTGTCACTTGCTCTACTCTCTCTTTTTTTTTCCTTTAATTCTTTTCTTTAATTTTCCATTCTTGGAAAGACTGTTGTTGTAGGAAATAGCTGCTTTTTTGGCRTACTCTATCTGGTGAAAGTGTAGGAATTTATTTCCAAACACATTTGCATGTGGGGCTAAATAAAAGGATTTCACTCTAGAAATAATAAAGGTGTGTGTGTGTGTGTGTGTATATATATATATGATCTTAATTTCTTGATATTTGAAATGTTCAGATATTAAGAAATTAATTAAGAAATAAATGCAAAAATTGATAGTTCTAAGGTAATATTCATTATTTCTGTCTTGATGAAAGATCTGCGATCACTTTCTATGCATATTTCTGGTCTGTTATAATAGGTAGCTATTTTATCTCCTATTGAAAACCTGCAACAAAACTGGGGTATAATCCATAAGAGATTAAAGGTGAACAATTCAAATAGGAAGGACTTCTTGGTTGTATAGTTCCTACTTGAATCTGATATGTAGAACATGGGAGAAAGATGTCTTCCAAGAATCATTTCATCCCTCTTTAGGGAAGGTAGGAAATGTATCTGAAACTCCTGAACTGTCTTCAAGTGCAGACTAGTTTGGTTGTTCTGGACTGCCTTTAATTTTTCTGGCCTGATGATGTGAACTCATAAATGACATAGGAGAAGAGACAGGGAAAATAGTTGTCAGGTCATTATGAAAACAGTGTTTTATCAGCTGATGAAAGAAAATGCTCAAATTGACAATTTTTTTTACAAGAACTCTTTTGAATAAACAAGTTGATGTATACTGTCAGAAGTCTTATAAAAGATGAACAATGTTTTTCTTTCTTTCTTTCTAGCACTAGAAAGTTTGGGTTTTGGCTCCTATATCAGTGAAGTAAAAGAAGTCTTACAAGAATGCAAAACAGTAGCACTAAAGAGAAGAAAGGCCAGTTCGCGCTTGGAAAATCTCGGCATTCCAGAAGAAGAGCTTCTAAGGCAGCAACAGGAATTATTTGCGAAAGTAAGTGAGGCAGTACTGGTGTTGATGAGATTGGAGTAGTTGATGCAATAGATCTATTGCCACAAAAATATGTGTAAACCTCGAGAAGTATCCTATTCCTTGTAGATTGCTATGGCTTGTAAGATGCTGTTGACCTTGGCCTGTTTGAATTAGGGGAAGTAAAGGCAATCAATAAGATGCTTGTTCATGTTACTTCTGTAGTTTGGTGCATAGGACTTTTATAGAAACAATTAACTTGTTTTTAGGTTTAAAAAACTTCCCCCTCCCCCCAAATACTAAGACAGGTATTTCCGTTCTATTGTATAGAATACATTAAGAATTACCTGGCTAAGGAGATACAGAAATGACAGCTAGTATTTTAGGAAATTACCAATTTTGATGTATTAAAAAGCAGAAATATATTTTATGGCCATCAATGCACAAATATTTTCTTAGTGTTTGAAAGAAATGTTTAATTATTGAGAATTTCTAATTGTCCCTTCTCATCTTCCTTTATTCTTGATAAGATTCTGATTGAGTGAATGCACTGATAAATGTTAAAGGGGCAATCCTTGCAAGATACACATGTGCACTGTCCTTCATCTCTGCCTTCTATCCCCTCCACAGGTTTCACAGATAGTTTGCAAACAACTCCAAGTTTAAATTTTGAAGAGCCAATTTTATTTATCTTCCTACACCATCTTTCCCTCTCTTTTTCTCTTAGTTTGAAAATAAGACCATTCTCTATACTAAGTGATATGAAGAGCATCTCTTTTTTTTTTTCCCTCTCACTCAAGGCATGAGCCTCATTTTCTCTATTTGCTTACTTTAACTTCTTCTCATGAAAATGCACTTTCAATTGTGTTACCGTATTTGATTATTTGAGCTTCCTCTTCCTTGGCTTTGCTATTCTTATGTCTTGCCAAAACACTAATTACTATTTTTCATATTCTGAGATGCCACCTATGTTAAGAATCTTAAGTGCATGAGGTAGTTGAAGTTTCAGCATACCACATGGCTCTTGTCACCCTGCAGAGGTTTAGTTGTGACAAATTCACATGTGCTTTTGTCCATCTGTACTGGCATTAAAAAGACCAACATATCCCCTTCTGAAAAAAGGGTTAGATTTACAAGTAATAGTTTAATACCTGCTTTTTTTCCCTTAATTTTTGATCAAATAAGTTAACATAGTCTACAAAATAAAAAGCAAAGAGGTGTATGAGGAAATACTAGTTCCTGAGTGAAAAAAAATGAATAAACAAAAAAACAAATAAACAATTGCCATCTTACATAAGCCATGTTTTATCTGAAGAATATCCTTTTGAGGTACATGTTTTATTTTTTGTATTGTGATACTGTGTGTGATTATTGTGTCTATAAATTAGGGCAATGCATACAAGTTTGACAAGATTGTATAATTCTTTTAAAAAAATATTCTTTGCTAATATGCAAAAATCTTTGCTTAGATTCTAAGGTGGCAGTCTCATTTTCAAAAGTATTAGTTGTGATATGCTGTTGGAAAAGGTCATTTAATTTCTGAAAATATTTACTTGAGTGCTTATTTGTTTGTGTGCTTCATCTGTTTAGTATTCCAGATCATGATGCTAATGCTAACTGCCTGAATGGTAAAAGTACCTGCACTAGTGGTTCAAAATATTTTCCTGTTAATAGTGTGAATGCTTGACATCTATAGCCTGGAGGATTGTAAATGCCCGAAGTCAGTGGAATGGCACATCCCAATGTTAATGCATGTCCATATGTATCTATATAACATAAAGGCTTTCACAGATGTGATTTTATGGGGGGCTCCCTCTCTATAGTTTGCAGGTAAAGTTCATCTGTGAAGTAGCCTGAGCAATTAAAGAATAAGCTCGTCAGATCCTGATAAATGTTCTTAGCCAGTACAACCTAGTGGAATTTCTTTTTCTTGTTTTCCAAATGGCCAAGGAAGTGATGTAGTTATAAATGTCAGTTAGGGTAAGCATAGACAAAATGATCTGTCCAGTGTGAAGTGCTGAGTCTCTGGTTCCTGGTGCATATGTGTGCATCACCTTGTTGAATGTACAGTAAACTTCAATTGATTGTAACAAGGTCAGTAGAGAGCCCTATTATTACCTAATGTATGAAAAATGTTTATACCCCTGTTATATGGGTACAAATGCTGTTGTCTTCCTGTTTTTAAAACTTCAATATCTTAAAAAATTGCTTTCAAACCTTTTTATCTTTGCTATCACTTGATGTTGAAAATATTGAAAAGTCCCCACTGAGAAGAGATTTCTACCTCTGTAAAAGTTTGTTCTTTTTATGCTAGAACAGACCAAGGAATTGTGACACTTCTTATAATGTAGGAAGACTCTTACTTTTTCACTGATACTACGTAGATAAACACTTTTTTGATCACTTGCCAAAACATCATCCTCGGGCATCTTGAAGTCTGGGGAAACTGCCTAATTTGTGGATGTTTGGGRAAAAAAATGGAAAATTGAATGCATGAAATGGGGTTGGAAAGGAAATTGCAATCTTCATGACCTGCAAAAGAAAAAAACTAAAATGTATGAAGAATTCTAATTTCAAAAAAATTCTTTCTAATGCTTATACACAACAAAAGTTGAAGTTGTAACTGTTCCTGAGCACAAGTGATTAGCATACTGTTGAGGTAGTAGTATCAGCTGAAAAACAAGTGAAAATTCTCAATAGAGAAATGAGTGGGCATCTACCTGAACTATTTGAAATGTTTTGCTAGCAACGTTCATACCTATAATTAAAGGACGGTGCCATTCTCAGCAAAGACTTCCTCAATTTGAGAATCCTTATTTGAGAACTTAGCAAAACAGGACATGACATTTTTGCTGTTTTTGTAATAGTGTGCCTATGGAGTGCAATTGAAGGACTACACATCTGTTAGTTTTAGTATTTGTATTGTAATCAACAAAGCAGGGTTCTCATCTCTGAACTGATTGAATGTTTTGGTCCCTTAAAAGTTGAAGCTTAAACTTTCCATTGCTTTGCATCACTTAATTTTTTTCCATTGGGAGATGGTTCTGCACAATCCTTAAAATGGAACTGAAGTACAGTAGCCCCTGCCTCTTGTTTTTGTAAGTGTAAATGCTCCAAATGGTGGTCTCTTCAGAGTAAAGTTTAAGAAATTTTGTCAACAGCAAGACTGAAAGAGGGCTGTTTAAGTCCTGTCAAAAAGTTATTTTATTCTAGATTAGAGAAGATAGCTAAACATCTTTGTACAAATTGTTAAGGTATGTACAACTAATAAAAATTATACAAAATGATCTATTGGAAAGCCTATGTGCAAATAAAATTGCTTTTAAAGCTAAAGTGCTCTAGAGATTCTTCACCAGTTATTGAACAACTTTAACAATTGAATTCWTGTCTTTAGGCTAGACAACAGCAAGCAGAACTGGCACAGCAGGAGTGGCTACAGATGCAACAAGCAGCTCAACAAGCACAGCTTGCTGCTGCCTCAGCCAGTGCATCCAATCAGGCAGGATCTTCTCAGGATGAAGATGATGAAGATGATATCTGAAATTCACCAGCTGAGTTTGTCTTCACTAAGAAATATTTTTCCTGCACAATGAAAACAGTGAAATGAATGCTTACCTGTAATTTTGTACGCATCATGGACTGGCAATTGGTATTCTAGGGGTTGTCTGCTGTTGTGTGCTGTACATGTATAAACTGTCTTTTTTTGAACTCTTGAAGATTTAAGGTTCAGTATCATATCAACTTTGGATTTTTAATGGTGTATATGGAAATTTTAGATAGCAGTGCGTCGTTTATTTGATCAATAAACAGTGTTACAATAAACAACGAGTTTATAAAATATAGTGAGATTTATACAGAAAGCTCTAAATCCACGTTTGCATTTCTTCCCTTTTAACTAAACTATAAAATCTTACTTAGAATTTTTAATTGTTTTTTGGGGGAGTGGTATAGTAGACATAATCTGCTACTGGGAAAAAGGCAGAGTTCAGTATAGTAGAGTCTGAATTCTTAGTTCTTTTTAAAATGAAGATGTAAATGGCAATAAATATTATATATGCTCAAATACCACACTTGTTACAAATTTGAAAATGATGCATTTTCACCAATCTAGGAAAAGGTATGTTTAATAGGAGTTGTACAAATTCAGTCATTTTTTGTATAGGGGTGAAAAAGTAAACCCGTGGTTTTATTATGACATCCATTGAAAGTCCTAACTGAATATTTCATTTCAAATACTGCCCAGTTTGGAGGACTAGTTATTCTTATTATTTCACTCCAATTTAATGTTAACTGTTGTTGATGGTATTTCTTGCGTAGTCCAGATATATTCATATTGTTGAAATGTAAAGCTGGAACCTGATGAAACAGAGTTGTTTTAGTTCCACTGATGTTACTGGGAATGATTAAGTGTTCAAGCCGACGAAGGCAAAAGCTGAAGCTGAGAGCATGCTTGCAGAAAAAGAGGGATTTTATTTAACCTTGATTAGTCATTATTGTCAGCATAATGCTAACATTGTCCAGACTAGGTTGCCACTGGATTACTAAAATACCTTGCTGAAAGATAGCATTTTCTTCATTCAAATTGGTTTATAGGTAAGTCCAGGTTTTTGATGAACTATTCCCCAAGAGTGATCAGCAATATATGGAACCGAAATGATGTAGTAGTCCTTTTGATAGTTGATTTGAAAATTTTGTTGATTAATGGATGARCAGCTGTTCTTTGTGTTGAAATAAAGCACAGTAGTGTCCATTACTGAGTTTTAATGTGTTACTTAAAGTAATACTGGCATATCTTCTGGTACACTAATCTGAGCAGACTAGAAAAGCCACTTGCATACTGCTGTAGATGATCCAATAGCTGTATAACAATGTGGGTTGTTTTTTTTAACTTAGGTCCTCCGCAAGTTGCTCTAGTCAGAATTCTTGAGGAGGGCTGCAGCAGTCTGTTTACGTAATGATGCAAAGTGATGTGCCCATTTTTAGATAAAGATCTGAACAAGGTACAATTGGCATATTTTCAGATCTCGGTCACACAGTGACTTTTGATTTAAATTTGAGATACATTGAGTTACTTATTGAGTAAATGTGAACACTTCCTTAAAGGCATTCATGCAGTGAAAACTCAGAAAAAAAAAGGTTTGTTGAATGTTTAAATATAATAATCATGGATGCTACGTGAAATACGTTCGGCAGGATTTGACCAAGGAAGTAGTTTTCTGTAAAGGTTTAAGTACCAAAGGTAGAAAATCTAGTCTAGTGATACAATGTTAATGTGCAGTGTTGGCTTTTCTAATTTGTACTGTAACACCTTCACACTTTCTATTTTAATTGAGTCTTTTCCTTTTAAATAATATTAGATATACTTTCATGCTTTTTTTTTTCCTTCTGATGCAGAATTCAGGTTAACATTTTACTGCATCTGGTATGTATGGTGTAATATGTTTGGATCCTTGTGACCTTTCTTTTGGACATTCTTGTGCTTTTTCATATGCTGTATTCTTCAAGCAATAAACTTCTGATGTGTTTTTATAAAATTGCTTTTTATATTTAATGAATAGTCTGTCTTCTTCATTGCATTTATAATGTTATAAAGAAGAACTTTAAGACTATTTAAACTCTACTGTCATCTTGACCTACTGAACACTTCTTGCGACCAAAGTCTTTGCAACCTGACTGCTGTTGGATGGCATTGCTCTTCTCTAGGGTTTTTATATATTTGCAAACAGAATATCTGGGCTTGTCCTGTTTTTTTTCTCTTGAAGTGCATTTGCTTATATGAATTTTTTTATAAACTAAAATTTTAACCTGATTTTCTTGACTCTTGAAAAGCTGGACAAAAACCTTGAGGTCAGATAAAGCCTACTGTTAATACTGAAAGTGTTTTAAAGTGAAAGACCACAGGCAGAGGTTAGGGAAATAAGAATATGCTTTAGTCTGCTAAAGTCTGCTAAACTAATTTCACATCAAGTCAGTTTAAAAATCCCTTATAATTAGTAAGCTTTGGACTACTTCACCTATTCAGTCATTCGAGCTTAAATATGAAAAATAAACTCTTATCAATTGAAGGGAAAAAATCAACTTCATTGGTCTTTCAGCAAACTAAGCCTTCTGTAATGTTTTTTTTTTTTCTTTCCTGATGCTTCCATATACTGGCTATTCAGTGAAGATACTATTTCTGAAGTTATGGTGCTTCTTATTTTTGGTACATGGGATATGTATAGTGTAAAGTTTAGCGAATTGTATCAGTATTTTATCTCTGAAAAAAAATGTGTAAGGATGTGTCTGTTTCTTATGTAGAGAGCTTACTAGATTCTGTGGACTTTCCCTAACCAGTCTGACAGTCTGTTTCAGAGTGCTACTACTGTTAAGTGACTTCCTTGCAAAAGCCTTTTTTTCTGTTGCTTTAATAAAGCGTATGTCTGCATGACATTGTGGATAACGAATAATTTGTATTTACCACACTGAAGTACTTTTTAAGGAAGTGTCTTAAAGATTCTAAATATCAACTACCTAAAATAGTATTTGAATGTTACTTCTTAAACATGTTTAGCTGCAAGTTTAATATTGAAACACTAAAAGGGAATTTCTGCAAGAATGGAAAAAGTCTCTGAAAGACAGTTATAAATGGTGCGCTTCATTTTTTTTGTAGAAGTGTCCCCATTAAGAAAGACCTTGTGTAATAACACCTGTTTTGATCTCCTCATAATTTTGAAGCCTAGAGCCATATTAGGAGTATGAAGTTAGTTGATGTTCATTGTAGACCAGCAAAACTCAATTATATCTAAACCAAAGCCCGTTTATGAATTCAGTAATCTTCAGAATGTACGACTGCATTTAGTTATAAAAAGTTTCATAATGTTGGGTTATGTTTCTGTATAAGCGATGTACAGAACAATGAAAAGACTGTAAAATGAACAGTATTTAAGAATGATGTGGATAAACTAATTAGCAATAGATTTACTGTAAGTGTTGTACTACAAACCTATCTAAAATAAGAAACTTACTTGCAGCCTGCTCAGTGGGACACTTGCCAGTGTTGAGATGGATTTTGCCCACAGATAAATTACTGTCTAGTTCTTTGATGGAACTTGCTATGAGTCCTTTTCAGTGTACGTGTTGTATAACTAGAGTAAAAATTGAGTATGTGTAGTATGACAAAAAGCCTCACTGAGGCTTAGTTGTTGGCCTTTTAAAATTTCCTGGCAGTCAGGAATGATAGGTTTGTTTTCARAAGATGCTTTTAGCACTTAATCATTTTAATCAAGAAATTAAACTATTTCTCCTCTCAATTCCAAGCCAAGATAGCTATGGAAATGACATAAATTTTGCTGAGAATTTAATTTTGGCATTGGAAGGAGTTTCTTTGGGCCTTGGGTACTTAGGGCAGCAAGTACACTAGAACTGTACACAGCTGGAAAGAAACAAATCCAGGGAGTGCTTGTGCTGGAGGCATTTGTTCTGTGGTACTTTGCCATAGTGCAACTGATCCAATACTTAAGGAGTGGAGGCTTCACAGCAAAAGGACAGTGAATCCAACTGGATATGCCAGATCCTGTACTTCAGTCATTCATGCACCCAGTAGCTTATGGATTCTGCCATATGGATGAGCCGTGTAGAAACTGGAGCAATCTAGGCTACGAACATGTAGCAGATAGTGGTTCTGCATGTTTTGGAGAAGGAGACATTTGATTATTTTAATTCTTCATGGAAGTGATTTATTGTAATGTCAATTATAGGAGTACAACTGAAGCTACAAGTGAGAATTGACAGTACTGGTACAATTTGTTTCTTCAATCTGAGCTTTAAATATAAGAAACTGTTATGTTTTACCATTGTGGGGGTTAAGATTTATGTTTTAAGAGGTGCATTAAATTATGTAAAGATTACTTGTTGTTTTAAGGCTCAGTGTTTGTGGTTTGATTTTTGTAATACTTTATTTTTTCTTAGAAAGTGGTGAGTGGTAAATTAGTCACTGAATTTTATTTCTGTTTGCTTCAAAAGTAGAATTTCAGCTTAGAAAGGTCTAGGTTTGGTTTTTCTCCTTCTCCCTTCCCCCTGCCAAGGGTAGTTCATGCTGCTGGAACGTAGTTGTCCTTGGTGCAACTTGGAACAATTTCTATGCCCATTTCAGCAGGAATTATTTCACCACTTTTGGTATTATTCAGTACTGTTCCTAGTCAGTAATTGTAGAGCTTCATATCTTCAAAGCATTTTACAAGCATTTTATTTAGGTTTAGGCAATGTTATACTGCCTGGTATGATAAAGTCAGTGTTTAAACAGTCTGTGTTGTGCTTTGAAGTTAACACTTTCACATGCTACAAAACTAAAAGGTGGTGCACTGTGCAGAGGAACAAGATGTTATCTTCATGTTAGACTGTGGAATGGTGACTCATCTAGAGAGCAAGTGACTGGAAAAACAAACACCTTGTTAYAGAAGTCATTATCTGAGATGAAAGCATTTATTTGCAATAGCACAGTGCTCAAGATCCCGGATTATGGGCCAGGATTCAGTTTCATTAATGCCGTGTTCAAGCTTAACTGTCACCAGTAGAGTGAAAACCCACAGCTGAATCAGAAATCAATTCAAATATTCTTTATTTCATGTGCAACTTCAGATTTTTCTCAATCTGGTAAAAATGTAATCTTTGGAAGAGAACTAAATTCATCAGGGAAGTATTAGTAGCACAAGAAATTTGACAGTCTTCTACATCCTATCCTGCAGTAAAAGAGGTTCTCAGCTGAAGACAAACTGTCTTTCCAAAATTTTATGAACTCTGAAGAAGGAATATGAGCAACAATGCAAACAGCTGTCAGATGCAAGTTTTCATGTATAAGTGATCATTTTTCAGGCATGTAAAAATCAATACTTTTTTAAAAGGTAGTAGAATAGTGACTTCTTAAATGTGTATTTACATACATCTTCYATATTCTCTGTCTATGATAGCTTAATTGTCTGGGATTGTTGGATAAGTCTTGTATGAGGCTAAACTCATTACCTTTAAATTATGAATAACATTATTTTCTTGCTTTCAGTATGTTCTGATTATGTTGTGAAATTTGAAATTGTTGAAAATAATTCTATTTTAATTTCTGGAAATTTTTGAAATACTTAAATTGTTTTTAAAACTTAGTTTTCAATAAAAAGTTTGTTTAAATTGAATTCAAGCTTTTTAAAAAAAATGAAAATAGTATAGATACATTTTATATATAGATATATTTTAATATATTGAGATTTGTATCATTAAAACAAAAGGCAATTTTTGACTAAATCTGAAAAAAAAAATTTATTTTATCTGCAGTATATGGAAACAAAAGGCTACGTTGACTGTCCCTGCCATTGGTGAGTTATCTTTTCCAAAATGTGGAAAATGTTTATGCTATGTTACCTAATTTAGAAGTGTTAGTTGATGTTCTGGAACAAAAATAGCCTCTCAAACTTTTCTCTTAGGAAAATGAACAGTCTTTGCACTTCTGTACTAAAAAAGGCAATAAAAGGACTGGGCACAAATAGAAATGGCCCACCTGGACATGTAATAGAATACATCAAGAACCTGCATAGGTAGAAGTGTTTACTTCAAATCAGCTTCCCTTCAGAGATGAAAAGGGTCTAGGACGTGAATGAAACAGTCTTGAGAGAGGAACTACGGTAGCAGACGAGCCTGGGGTGGGGGGGGAGAGAGGCCTTTTTCGCTGATTGCTTTAGTTGCCTTTTCCTTTAGTTATGTGAAAAGGGATGAGGATTGGACATTCTCCTAAAATGACATCTGTGGTATTGACTGTTACAAGAACATGCCTTAAAAGTACCTGCTTTACAAACTCAATAACACTTCTGAATGCGGGAATAGATTCTGTCATGTATCCGTGTTTGGCTATGTTTTTGTAACCCACCTTAATGGTGATAAAGGTGGAGGGACCAGCTGAGTCCTCAGATTCAGTCGCCTTTTGGACTTGGTGCTGAAAATGATGTCAGCTTTTTTATTGTGAAAAACTGTGAAAGAAATAGCAACCCAACAAACTCTCTTTTCAGACTAGTTGTTAAAGACACAAAAGTAGCTTTCTGAGTTATGTATAGGCAGTCCAATACTTAATAAGGTAAAGTGAATGGGAAGTTCTGTAAGCTTCATTTAGTGCTTGCATGTTTTTAAACATTAGAGAAGCCACAAGGCAAACATAGGAAATGAGAGTTACTTAGACCTCATAAAACAAGTTGGTGTGAGATGAACTCCACAAGTATTTCTGGTACCTTGATTTTTTTCAAAGCTGATCATGCAGTGATTTCAGTAACAAATCAGTGGAAAGTTAGCTTTAGCACGTTAGTCCTTTTGCAATTTTGATGGTTTAGAACGGAAAAATCTTAGGGATCACCTAAAATGGTGCTTAGAGGTTGCCAGTGGCAGCACTAGAGGTTCCTACTTGACCTCTTCCATGCCTACCTCCTCAGTGGGAAGCTCATCTCTGAGACTTCAGCCCTTTGCAGCACATCTGCCAGGTTATTGGCATCATCTCTGCTGGCCTTAGGCTTTGCTCTAGAGATTGAATCATGTCTCAGTCAATTGCTGAAATATTCACTCCCAGTCTGGTAGGAATATGCAGGACCACGTATATGATCTAGTAGATTATAAAGCCAGATTTCCATGGATAACCTGTTGAAGCCAGACAGGACCTGAAATTAAGATTTACTCCTGTTTCTATGCAGAGCATATTCTGTTCTTATTTCAAATGTTGATTTATTTACTGATTCCTGATGCTCTTCTAAAATGATTAATAGAGAGAGGGAGGGAATTTTAATGGATATGAGAATTGCTCTGAGTTGCCTTCCAGACTGTGATCCTTTGCCAGTCCTTTCATGCCAGAATGTAAATGTAGTATTATGCAACGTGGACATCAACTTTTGCATGAGCATCGTCACAGGTTTACAGCAGCAATGGAGGAAGGACGCTTGAAAGYAAACCACTGACCACTGCAGTGAATTCCTTTCAAGGCTCTGGGAAAGAAGAGAAGTCAGAAGATCTGCAGGGGTACAGAAGGTAAGACATTGAAGTAGTCATTGACCCTTTCAGTTTSAAGTTAATGTAACTCATACCTGATTTGCACTCACTGAAATAGGATCCGATTAATTACACCAGAAATAGGATGAATTTGCACTTGGCATGTTTTACTACTTATTCCGTTATTTACCAGCAGGTGGCTGTCAAGTTCGGTATTTGYGTTTTCAGCTAGACAACTGCTGAAACTGCTGCAAGCCTGTTAGCTGAGCCTTACTGTCTAAGGTGGTAATTAATTTTATGGTTCTAGATTACAATTCTACTGGACAGATTTATCTGTGAGACAGGAGATTCATTCAAATGTGAGGTCAGATTTTGCACAATTATAAATATATTGGTATTCCTGATCATAGTGCACAATCAGATGATGATAAAATATTCTAGCAAGTCTAAAAATGGGTGTTGCTGATCATTAGCTCCATGTTCCTCAGCTACTAATTTTCCTACAACCTGAGTTAATGCTATGACTGACTGTCCAGGTTTCAATATTGATGCAGTATGTCAATCCTTATACTCTGCTTGAAAGTTGTTAGCTAATCAGTGCAGATAGTTACTATTCAAGTCTTTGGTTATCTTGAAACTAATCATCTTTATGCCAGCAGATAATACAGTAATAAAAATTTCTATTTGAATTCACCATGATTACTTAACTCCAAATGTTAGATACAGCTTGATGTTCTTTTAATGTAAGAAAATGTGCATGGGGGGGGCTGGTGGAGGAATGGAGAAGACCTGGGTTAAGTGAACTGAAGATTTCAGAAGTTAAGGTAGCAAAGCCATGGTGTTTGTGGATATATTGTAATAGAATTCTGAAACTATATGCCCTGAAAACAAATGGATTTATAATATTCAAGCAGATAAGGGAAGCATTAGAGTTGAAAATCACATTTTAGGATCATAATGATTTGGGGGAATTCCCTGATATTTCTGTAGTAATTACCCAGYCTTCAGCTTGGGATGCTGTTATGTTATCAAAAGAAATGCTAGATTATCATGTAATAGTTTCATTTCACAGGAAACAAGCATCTTCCTGTGAAATAAGAGGCTGTTTGTAGTTAGAAATACAATACTATTTGTTAATGCTGATTTCCCTGATGCATGTCATGAAAAGACATGCTTTTGGCTACCATGTGGGCAAGAAGAGTGAATGAGGAGTTCAGTGGTAAAAGTGGGTGGAAGTTCTCACTTCTCTCCTACCTAGAGCTGATGTAAGTAGTATCCTTTCACTTCTGTTCTCTGACTACTGGTGATGCCCTTGTTTTGCTTGCTGGGGGAAAACAGAACAAGTACCCCTTTCTTCTGCCCTAGAAAATGCATCCCAGCATAGACTGAAAAATATGGGGGGTATAGTGTCTCCCACAAAATCTCAGAGGTGGGGAAAACACTAGAACTAGGTCACTTAAGGAGAGGCTAGGCTCAGGAGTGTGGTTTCCCTACTGCCTGCATGAAGAAAACACAGGATCTTGGGCAGAAGGGAAGAGAGGGTGATCTAGTGAAGTTTCCTGGTAATTTTCTGCTTCAAATAAAATAGCACTCATAGTAAAATTGTGAGACCAAGTTTGAATATTTTGCCTAACAGTTGAAATAGGAACAGCTGAAATAGAGAGCCTCTAGTCAAATGCACAACTACAGACTCTTTGGATACTGCTGCTTAGAGTTAAATAACAAACTTGGGAGACAGGAAATCTGTGGGGAAATTTACACAAGTTCTCTAGTGTCAAATAACTAATTCTTTTGTCTCAAGGTATTTCCTTAACTGTAAAATAATGATTATCCTCTCACCACGCAGAGGTGTTAAACATTAATATGTTTAAAAGGAGAATACTTACAGCCCTCATCATAACGGGTACATTTAAAAAAAAGAGGGGGGAGAAAAGATAAATTCTTTTGGTTTCAAAGCTGTAATAGAGCTCAGTGCTTTAAAAACGCTTATGATTTTTACAATACTCCCTCATTTTCTTTGTGGAGGAAAAATCAAATTTTAATATGACAAAGAGACTGCTGGTTACCCGAGAAAAGGATTATTGGCACCTCACACCAAGGAAGAGGTATTTAGTAATAATTTGTTTGATCCTGCTGATTTTTGTGGCTATTGAAAGCTGAGCTACTTCTCTCTTTAGAAAGTGTGCCCACAGAAAGATTTTTTTCTGTTATCCAAATTAATTATGCAAACTGTTGTTTTGCCAAGCTAATATCCTTAGATACACTGGTAAACTTAAGTAGATTCTGGTGAAAAGTGAACAGAATTAACAAGATACAATAACTGTTATGATAACTGGAATTATGTGGATTCAGACTAAAAATAAAATCAAGTAGTTTTATTTTAAAGCCTATGTTAATTAGCCAGTGATGGAGAAAAATATAAGCTGTCATTATTTTTCTAGAAAGAGAGATGATAATAGTTTACAAGGATACTAGAACAATGCAATTTATCATGAAGCCTTTGTTGGGTGTATAAATTACTTAAATGTCTTTAGTGTATTCCTCTTAAGTGTCTTGAGTGAGACTCTTATTTTTCTTTTTTATCTTTATTTTTCAGAGGACTTGTCTTTAATGTTTTTAAGAGATGTGACTGAGAATAAAAATATGTCGGGTAATATTTATTAAATTACTTCTAGGACTAGAGCCAAGTGGAGACTGATTGCAATCTCTGATAGAGGAAACAATGTCAAAATTCTAAATGATTAATTATAACATTTCCAGCAGTTTCTTTCATAGATGCAATATACTGTTTTCCTCATGTTACAGATAGGTTATTTCAGATCCTGAACCACTAAATTGCAGAAGAGCTCAGTATATGGATGGAAATCTCCAAAGACAAGACTATGCTTGAGTAGGAAAAGGACCTGATATTTATTGATGTCAGACTTCTCTCTGAATTAGCGGAGACTGAGGTAAGTGTTATGCTGCTAACATTCCTAGTTTATATTCAGTAAGTTAAAATCAGATTTTATTATGTGGTCTTAATTAGTACTTTGTGTATAAATTCCAGGTACTGTGATAACTGTTATCTAAGTGCTCTTTATCACTTAAATTTCTTACAACCAATTTATTTTTGTAGTTAGTTATTGTAATGAGCCATGTTCTTTTCTGTACTGATGAAAGGATGGTTTCCAGTTTGAAGAAGGGTGAAATCCACGTCTGTACCTATTTACCTTAGACACATATATGGACCTAAATTCTGCTTTTGGAAGAAGCATAGCCTCATCAAAAGCAAACTAAAAGTCTGAAACCGATCTTGAAAACAGTTATGGCTGTATTTTGAATCAAATACTAATAAAGCCACTGAAATTTGTTAGCAATAAACAGGCTTTGAACTGAATTTTAGAATTCTATAATCTATATATAATCCATATTGTATCTATCTATAGCTTATCTATAAGAACTGTATAAAAGGCATTATATAAAGACTTTAAATTGTATGTTGCATAGATGTTAAACCTAAAATTGATTTTCTATTTTAAAATAATATTATGCCTAACTTTGATTGAAAAGTATTTGTTTTTCCAGAAATTTTAGAAGCATTAAAAATTTCAATTTCTTTATACTATATGTATATTGTTCAGCTCTCCCCAAAATGTTTTGTTTAGTTTACCTGAAGAACTAATGGCTATTTACAGAATTTCAGATAATTGTGAGCTGTACTTTTGAGTCAGGTTTTGTGCTTGGTTTCTAGGGATATTTTTACACTGCATAAGGAAGGTCTAAGATCTGAGCTAGTTCTGAATGAACTGATACAGCTAAATGGCTCATCACATTGCCATGCAGGGATACTAGGCTGGGTCCCAGAAACTGTGTGTCAGTGTGTATAGTTTCTGGCCTAATCAGCCTTAATTCCCAGTTCCGGTAGTTAACCTCTCAGAAATSACTAAGCCAGATTGCCGTAGCTATACTGTTTCCTACTCCAGTGCTAGCTTGTTCAAAGCCTGCTCAGTGTTACTTGTTGATCGCCACTTTTTACAGTGTACACGTATTCTAACAGGACCTGTAGTCCAGAGGTTGCTGTGATAATGCCTCTGTTGCTTTTTACTGTGATTCCGAGCAGCCTCTCGGCCTGCTCCAGTGGTCATGAGGTTACCCAGAATTGTTGCAGTGCCTTCCAGCTCCTGACACTTGCTCTGCATGGGGCTTGTAAAGGTGTCTTTTGAAGAGAGCTGCAGACAAAAACAGATTCCTGTTGCCCTGGGGAAATCTCTCATCAACTGAAATTAGGCTTTTCATGCATCACTGAGAAGATAAATATTGTGTTTATGTAGCTGCGATACAAGCTGTAGTTGCTTTCTCCTAACATTGCTAGAGATCACCATAAAATGATCAAATTTGTTTTTTTTTAATTGCTTTGAGTTGAAAACAAATCCAGACATGCTAGGGATGTTACCCTTGCACATTTGGCAGGCTTAGGAATAATTAGTTAACTTAAAAATTAGGGCTAAGTGAAAGAACCTGGAGGTTGTTATCTACAAACGAGAAGTATCATAAATACTTTAAAGCTCTTCTGATGTATGCTTCATGTGTGTGAAAGTGTTTTTTTTCCTTTTTTTTCAAATTTGCATGTCTATGTTTCATTTTGAAACAAGTACCTGACTTTCAAGCTCCTGGCGATTCTGAGAATTTAGCATTTTTTTTTCTCATTAGCCTAATTCTATATACTGTATTGGGGCTTCTAAGGTTGAAATTCTGAACTCAAAGATTTTTTCAGGGCTTAATTTTTTAGATAGCTAAGGTGAAACCATTGGAAAAATGGTGATTTTACAGAAATGATCAGAAAATTAAAAAATTCTGGCTATACTGAAGCTGGCAGCAAATTTTTATTTCACTTTAATAGTCAGGATTTCAGCCCCAGATTTTAAAGGTTCAGTGCACATTTGTTTCTCAAAATTACACTGCTTTAAAAATGTGCTAAACTGGACAATCAAAAATAAAACTGCCCARATCTTTCGTTGGGTTTACAAACATTGGTCGAGACATGTTAGTATATGGATTATGCTTAATGCATGACATAAGATTTTTCTTAAAATTACTATTTCTATAATTATTACATATGCAGTAACTTATGGCATAGGTATTAATTTAGAAGAGAGTTAAAAGTGTATCAATTAGGCACAATCTTTTAGTTTTTACCTAATGTTTTGAATCAGGTTATTGCATTATGTCATCTGATTTTATTTTCTGAAAAATCATATAGAACTCTGTGTTGTAAACTGGTATCCAAACAAAAAGTTGATTCAAGTTGACTGTTTAATGTATTCTTCCTAGCACTGTGTGACTACCAAAATCCTCAAAATTTATTCAGCTTGGTGAATATTTTCAGTAATGTTTGCAATTTACAAACTCTGTGAATTAACATGTCAGAATTCAAATGAAGTCTGCCCACATCTGGAATTTAATCTTCAGTCTAAAACACTGGGGTTATATGACCACTGGCTTGCTAAGACATACTGTAGGCCACCACAAAATGTGGTATAATTATTTAGTTTGTGCATTCTCACAAACCAGATGTACTTCTAACTATAATGTGGTTATCTTAAACATTTCACTCCAGAAATTTCATTGACCYGTGATCATGTACTTTTTTTGTTACTTAGGATATTATTTATCAAAGTAAGTTTCATATAGAAGAATTCACCTTTCCCAGATTGAACCTAATTTAAGTATGATGCAAAAGAATGTTACCTGAATGGTGACTTGGAAATGAAAAAAAAAAAGAGGAGTCATTTTTGCTCGATAGACTTAAAAGTAGTATTATCAGAGTTGTTATAGCCTATAAAAATGGTTTGTTTTTAAACATGAGAGGAAAATCAAGAAATTGATGCCTTCACTGAGAGAGAAATTTAACTTTTATTAGAGATTACTTTCAAAAGTCTTTGCTTTAATAATTACATAACATGGACACTTTGGGAAAAACAAATCTCTGACCAGGATTTAACATGCCTCTTTTCTCAGTCGCTGAGGAAAGCCCCATTCTAATGTATGAGTCACTGGAGTTACTCCATCAAAAATAGGCAATGCAAGATTGACATCAGACGAAAAATAACTGGAGATGTTAATTTAAGATTTACTCACAAACCATCTTCCTTTCCCGCTCAGCGCTCCTTATCAGAGGAGCGGCTGTCGCGAAGGTTTTGTCCCCGCAGTGAGGCTGCGCTGCTCCCCCGGCAGCGCGGCCCGCCGGGCTCTGTCGCTCCCGGGCGGTGCCCCGAGCGCGCCCGCGGCGGGACAGCGCGCTCGGGGCACCCGCCGCCTGTGGACCTCGTTGTGGACACTCGTAAAACGTGTCCCTGATCGCCCTAGCTCAGCCCCGATGCCTTGGTTTTGCTTAACGCGTCGCCGCAGACTGCCAGGAGGTGCCTCGGGCACGGCACTCTGCCCGCCGCGCCGCTCCGTGCCGCCTCGTAACCTTCACGGCGCGTTCGTTAACGATTAACGCCTCGCGCCCTCCCCTTCCCTTTCATTAACGGTTAACGCCTCAAGCCCCCCCTCTCCCCGTTCGTTAACGGTTAACGCCTCGCAGCCCCCCCCTCCCCTGTTCGTTAACGGTTAACGACCCGTGGGCGCCGCCGCGGGGTCTCCCGGAGACCCTGCAGGGGCCTGGCCGCGCGCCGACCCCGAGGCCGAGCCGCCCCCGGGCGCGGCGGCCGCTCCCCGCGCCGCCCCCCGGCCGGGCCCGCCCCTCTCCTCTCCCAGTTTCCTCCGCGGCTCCCCCTCCCTGCGCCAGGCGGAGCCCGCGCCCGAGCCGCCGCTGCTCCTCCTGCCGCCGTCTCTCGCCTCTCCCCGGTGACCGAGGGCACCGGCGCTGCTCAACGGGAGCCTCCCCGGCGCGTCGCCGCCCGACCCCAGTGCCTGCCGCCGCCTCTGCTGGGGCCGGCGCTGCCGCGGAGCCGCCATGAGCTGGGGCACGGAGCTGTGGGTGAGTCCCCGCTCGCCTCTCATTGTGTCTGGGATTCACCGCCCTCCCTTGTCTGCCGCGGCGGCTCCCCGGGAGGCTCGGCGCCGCCGGAGCTGGGGCCGCGGCCGAGGCGCTTTGTTCGGCGCCGAGGGGGGACGGG